>NW_028261382.1:108384253-108619253 GCF_051295495.1 Thamnophis sirtalis | reverse complement strand
CTGGCTGGGCGATTCTCCATGAAATGCACAGCAGAAGGGAACAAGAAGAATTGCTGATATATATTTATATATTTATTTGCATTCCGCCTTTATGATTTTTTTTAGGGAAGCAGTGGCTCAGTGGCTAAGATGCTGAGCTTGTCGATCAGAAAGGTCGGCAGTTCGGCAGTTCGAATCCCTAGCGCCGCGTAATGGAGTGAGCTCCTGTTACTTGTCCCAGCTTTTGCCAACCTAGCAGTTTGAAAGCACGTAAAAATGCAAGTAAAAAATAGGAACCAATTTGCTGGAAGGTAAAAGCATTCTGTGTGCCTTCGGTGATTAGTCATGCCAGCCACATGACCACGGAGACGTGTTTGGACAGTGCTGGCTCTTCGGCTTGGAAACGGAGATGAACACCACCCTCTAGAGTCAGGAACGACTAGCACATATGTGCGAGGGGAACCTTTACCTTTACTTTATGATTTTTACAAACAACTGGACATATCCAGCACACCTTCCTCCTCCTATTTACCCCACAACAATAACCCTGTGTAGTGTTGGGCTGAGAGGAAGTAACTGACCCCAAATCACCCAACCAGCTTTCTTGCCTTGGTAGGATTAGAACTCATAGTTTCCCAGTTTCTAGCCAAGTGCCTTAACCACTAGACCAGGGGTGTCAAACTTGATTTCATTGAGGGCCGCTTCAGGGTTGTGTTTAACCTCATGGGGGGAGGGGAGGTTGCAGAGTGGCCAGAGTGGGTGTGGCCAGTTCGACATCACTCATATTGGGGGTGCCTGTGGAGGCCCAAGTGTTCTGCCAGTGAAAGCAGAGCTTGGGAGGGGCGCATTTTTGCTGGGCAGAGAGTTGCAGGAGGACATTGCAGCCAAAAATGGAGCTCGGGAGAGCCATGCACAGCCCTTCCAAGCTCCATTTTGGCTGGCAGAGGCACGGCAGGTTGGTTCGTCACTGTTTCCAGAGCGGCCCCATGGGCCAGATCCAGAGGTGGTCTGCTGGAGGTTCGCAGAGATTCGGGAGAACCTCTAGCTAAGATTGTGTGCAATTCAAAGAACCTTCAAATCCCACTGCTGGCTGGCCCCGCCCACCCCACCCCGCCCCTCCCAGGAATCCCCACGCAGCCCGTTTTGAATGCAGGTAAGTGCAGGGCGTACACGGAGGCTCGGGGATGGGGGAGGGAGGGAAGTGTGCCTATCGGAAGTTTGGGAAAGCCAGAAACAGGCTTCCAGAGCCAGGGGAGGCCATTTTCACCTTTCCAGAGGCTCAAGGAAAGGCTCTGGAGCACAGGGAGCGCAAAAACACTCCTTCCCTGCCATGGTGCAGGAGGCCAACTAGGCAACGCCCACCATGGCTACACGCACCCAGCAACAGGCCAGAGAACCCCTTGCTAAAATTGTTGAAGCCCACCCCTGGCCAGATCTAAGCACCCCGCAGGCCAGATCCGCCACCAGGTTCTGAGCTTGACGCTCCCACACGACACCAAACTGGCTCTGCTTTTCCTATTTGAACCAACCATTTTTGCCTTTTACCTAACCTTCTTCTCCTCTTGATCAAAACAACAGCCACAACCAAATCCAAGGAAGTGTTGGAAGCCACGCTTTTCTATGCCACATAATCTGCATTTTGCATTGTCTAACCAAGACGATTGCCTGCCAGTGTGGCAACCAGAGGTGGGTTCCTACCAGTTCGCACCTATTTGGTAGAACCGGTTCGTCAAATCTACCGAATCAGTTAGAAGAGATTCCACCAGTGATTCCACCAGTGGACCCGGAAAGCAGGCCTCACCTACAAAAGAGGTTCCAAAAAATTTTGAAACCCACCACACACACACACACACACACACACACACACACACACACGGAGAGAGAGAGAGAGAGAGAGAGAGAGAGACAGACAGACAGACAGACAGACAGACAGGCTGACACAGAGAGAGAGAAAGAGAAAGAAAGGAAGAAATAAATAAAGAAAAAAGAAAGAAAAAGAATGAGAGAGAGATGAAAGAAAAAAAGAAAAAAGGGGCAGAGAGACAAAAGGAAGGAGAGAGAGAGAGAGAGAGAACACATGGCCAGCAAGCCACTCCCACCAGGTCACATGGCCAGCAAGCCACTCCCACAAAGGAGGCCACACCCACAGAGTAGGCTCCAAAATTTTTTGAAACCCACCACTGGTGGCAACAGTTTCAGTTCTGCACCCTCTTAAAGCCACACCTCGCTTAATAGAATCCAGCCTGCAGTATATACAAATGCTTGACACCAACCGAAGAAGATTCGGAGACGTTGCTGATGAGATGACAGATCCAATCAACAGTTATCCTTCCTTCTTTTTTAAAAAATGCCTTTGAATTAGTCTTGATTCCTGAAGATTGCCTGGACAAGCCTCTGCAGTTTTCTTGGCAAAGTTTCAGAAATGCGTGGCCCTTTACGGGTCCTTCCTAGGACTGAGAGAGAATGACTGGCTCAAGGTCACCAAACAGGCTTTGTATCTAAGGTGGGACTAGAACTCATGTTCGCCTGTCCCAAAGGTGCTTTTTCAAGAGGCTGTTGGAAGAAATGTCCTTCTGGGTTCAGTTCCAAGTGGGGGGAGGGGGGGAAGACACTGGAAACATGGAGGCTGCTTGGAAAGATGGTTGAATGGTGGAGCTCCTGAACAGAAAAGGGAGATCACATGCTTCCAGATGTTGGGGGAAGAATTAAAGGGGGGCTTGCTGAGAGTTCCTGCATTTTTTATACTCTCTGTTCGGCAGAACCATCTTCTAGGAGAAGGGAAACTCTGATTACAAACCTCCACTGCCTTGTGGCTATATCCACTACTGGAAAAGGCTTCAGGAGTCAACCTCGAGGCAAAAGCCAGATCCAGAGTCCCCGGAAGCAGTTCGTGACTGTGTATAACCACGTTCTGGTAACTCCTGCGATGCAGCTGGAACCAATCGTTCCATTGGACTATTTCTGGAGAGAAGGGGAATCTGCTGCTTGGGTAACAGTCTATCCTCCATATTAATCTGCCCAGGCTTAGTGCTGGAGAGGACACTCCAGCTTCGACCTCTTTCCAGAGCACAATACCATAGTCTTTTGAGACTGAAGGATGCCAGTGCACGATTTAAAAAAAATGAAGAAATGCTTAACTGCACCGAGGTGGCGCAGTGGTTAGGGTGCAGTACTGCAGGCCACTTCAGCTGACTGTTATCTGCAGTTCAGCGGTTCTAATCTCACCGGCTCAAGGTTGACTCAGCCTTCCATCCTTCCGAGGTGGGTGAAATGAGGACCCGGACTGTGGGGGCGATATGCTGACTCTGTAAACCGCTTAGAGAGGGCTGAAAGCCCTATGAAGCGGTATATAAGTCTAACTGCTATTGCTATGCTATTGCTAGAGTCATGTGGTGCAGTGATTAAAGATCACTATTGCAGGCAAATTCTGCCCACAGCCTGGAATTCAATCCTGACAGAGCTCAAGGTTGACTCAGCCTTCCATCCTTCCGAGGTGGGTGAAATGAGGACCCAGACTGTGGGGGTGATATGCTGACTCTGTAAATCGCTTAGAGAGGGCTGAAAGCCCCATGAAGCGGTATATAAGTCTAACTGCTATTGCTATTGCTATTAACAAATCTAAAATACGAAACTGGTTGAGATAGCTAATATCCTAAGACAAAATTAAAACCAACATCTACCTTTATGACTGTGATTTACGACATTTTTTTGGCAGTTTCTGATCTTTTGGACCAGTTTCTAGCAAAAAGCATTCCAACAATATCTTGATTTGTTTAATGACCATCCCCCCCAAAAGTCATTAAAGTCAAGTCTGATAACGTGGACACCTCCAATTATGATCACTATGACGTACAATGGAAATTCCAAGCCCCTTTAGGGTCATAAAAGTCGAGGGCTACCTGTAAAAACATTAAGCTGTCCCCTATTTTCTCATGTGGATGTTTTTTTCCCAGCAAATTTCAGCAATGCTGTGCAGCTTTGCAATTTCTCCCTTATTTGCAAATATATCAACAGTGCAGAATGGAGGCGAGCAACAGGCAGTCTAAAGGCTAATCCAACTTCAAAGGCTCACAGGATAGGCTCCACAAACTTATGCTTTCCAGATATTTTAGATTATGGCTCCCATCCTCACAACCAAAAGCAGAGAGGATTAAGGGGCATAATTTAGAACTGGATGTTGCAATATACCAGAAACCCAAGAGGAAATAAGTATATGCACTCAGTCACATACCTAGGTTACATACTCTTAGTTTCCTCCCTAAATGCTTCAGCTACTTCTCTGATCTTTCACTACATTCCTGCTGTCGGATTTTAAGTGGCTCTGAATAACTATTCAGCTTTTTTGTCCAACTTTAATGATGCATCATTAGACCCAACCATAACAATGGTCCCATTCACAGTATCCAACACCCACATTTGTAACTTGAATAGGTCAAAGGGCTCTTTCTTCCTTATGCCTGTTTTATCCCAACCACTTTGCAAATATTTAAGCCACTACAAAGTTATGTCCACGTGGTCCATCTCTTTTCAATGGAGACCCTCTTAATCAATTATCTGGCTAGGGTTTTATTGGCAGTGCCAATTGATACTTCCCATTTCCCTCTTCTTCATTGGCTTGAAAGGTAATAGAAATGCTGAATTATTGATTGGTGATGGTTGGTTGGTTGGCTGGTTGACTGGTTGGTTAGTTGGCTGGTTGGTTGCTTGGTTGGTTGGATGGATGGTTGGATGATTGGATGGTTAGATGGTTGAATGGTTGGTTGGTTGGTTGGTTGGTTGGTTGGTTGGTTGGTTGGTTGGTTGGTTGGTTGGTTGGCTGGCTGGCTGGCTGGCTGGCTGGCTGGCTGGCTAGATGGATGGTTGGATGGATGAATGGATGGTTGGATGGATGGATGGCTAGATGGATGGTTGGATGGATGGATGGATGGATGGATGGATGGTTGGATGATTGGTTGGTTGGTTGGATGGATGGATGGCTAGATGGATGGATGGTTGGATGGATGGATGGATGGATGGATGGATGAATGGCTGGCTGGCTGGCTGGCTGGCTGGCTGGCTGGCTGGCTGGCTGGCTGGCTGGATGAATGGATGAATGGATGAATGGATGAATGGATGAATGGATGAATGGATGAATGGATGGATGGATGGTTGGATGGATGGCTAGCTGGATGGTTGGATGGATGGATGAATAGATGGATGGTTGGATGATTGGTTGGTTGGTTGGATGGATGGATGATTGGTTGGCTGGTAAGTTGGATGGTTGGTTGGATAGTTGGTTGGATAGTTGAGTGGCTGATTGACTGGTTTGCTAACTTCTTTGCTTCTCTATTTACTTTTAAAAAGTATTTGAACCTGGGGCCCTTCTGCCAAATATTAATGCCAATGCTCCCTGAAAATTGGAGAAGAGATTAAGCACAAACAGGAAGAAGAATCTGTAGCAGGCTGACCACCAGATGATGGCTAAAGTTTATTGTGCACCACTGAAAGCTTTTCAGAAGTCTATGTAGATTACGCCCAGAGCTTTGCCTTGATCAAGGCATGTTATCCAATGCAAAAATTGTATATCACATGACACTGTGCCACCTCGGCTCTTACTTATGTTTTAGTGCAGTGATGGCTAACTTTTTGTTGTTGGGTGCCAAAAATGCAAGCGGTGTGCACGATAGCATGCGTGTGTGCCGGCACCCATTAATGCAAAACGTGCCCCCACATGTGCATGCACACACAATCCCCCACATGCTTCCCCCCCTCCACACACCGCACTGCTCACCTCCAAGCTGAGCTTGGTATTTCCTTGGGTGTGGGAAGGGGAGGCTGTTTTCACCCTTCCCAGGCTTCAAAAAAATACTCTGGAAGGTGAAAACAGCCTCCTCCAGCCCACCTGGAGGCCCCCCAGAAGACGGAACGGATCGTTTCTGAACTTTTGCTGGCTTGCTGGGCCTGTTTTTCGCCCTCCCCAGGTTCTGGAGGCTTTCCTGAAGTCTGGGGAAGGTGAAAATGGCGTCCCCCAGCTCCCCGGAGGCCCTTTGAAAGCCAGAAAAGGATCATTTCCAAACTTCTGGTAGGTTCATTGGGCCCGTTTTTCCGCCCTCCCCAGGCTCCAGAGGTTTTCCTGAAGCCTGGGGAGGGCAAAAATTCCTCCGCTGGCCCTCCAGGCGGCCAAAAATCAGCTGGCCAGCACATGGTGTTAGAGCTGACGGCCGTGACCCATCAAAACCGCGTTCCACAAAAGCGCGGTCGGCGAAAGCGCGTATGTGACGTCAGCACAGCGCGACGAAAAAGATAGAAAAATTGAAATAAAAATTAAATTACAGCAAGCCGATTCACATAAAGGTAAGGGTTAGGTTTAGGGTTAGGGTTAGGTTAAGGGTTAGGGTTAGGGTTAGAGCGTTAGCGTTACGTTTAGCGTTAGGTTAAGGGTTAGCGTTAGGGTTTTCGTTAGGTTAAGGGTTAGGTTTAGGGTTAGGTTTAGGGTTAGGTTTGGGGGGGGTTAGGGTAAGGTTTTTTACATTTTTCGATCTTTTTCGTCGCGCTGTGATGACGTCACATACACGCTTTCGTCGACCGCGCTTTTGTCTACCGCGGTTTTGTGGTGGAACCCTGATGGCTTGCGTGCCATCAGATATATGCCCTACGTGCCACCTGTGGCACGTGTGCCATAGGTTCACTAACACGGTTTTAGCGTATCTTCATTGTTGTTCTTTCAAACCCCCAGTGCAAGGCTTCTTGGCCTTTATGACAAACTGTGATAAATGTGGAAAAAATGTTCTCTTTTTCCTTTCTGTTTTCCTGAAGAACATCAGTGAGTGATGGAGAATAGGGAATCTCTCATTCCTTTTCTCTTTGAGGGGTCTTTCTCACCAACCTCGATATTTCTTTCTTTCTTTCTTTCTTTCTTTCTTTCTTTCTTTCTTTCTTTCTTTCTCTCTCTCTCTCTCTCTCTCTCTCTCTCTCTCTCTCTCTCTCTCTTTCTTTAGAGCCGAGGTGGCGCAGTGGTTAAATGCAGCACTGCAGGCTACTTCAGCTGACTGCAGTTCTGCAGTTCAGCTGTTCAAATCTCACCGGCTCAGGGTTGACTCAGCCTTCCATCCTTCTGAGGTGGGTAAAATGAGGACCCGGATTGTTGCTGGGGGCAATATGCTGACTCTGTAAACCGCTTAGAGAGGGCTGAAAGCCCTATGAAGCAGTATATAAGTCTAACTGCCATTGCTATTTCTTTCTTTCTTTCTTTCTTTCTTTCTTTCTTTCTTTCTTTCTTTCTTTCTTTCTTTCTTTCTTTCTTCCTTCCTTCCTTCCTTTCTTCCTTCCTTCCCTTTCTTTCTTTCTTTGTTTCTTTCCTTTCTTTTCTTTCTTCCTTTCCCTTCTTTGAAAACCTTTCTTAAACGTCATGGATGGAAATATTAAAAGTGTGACTCTGGGATACCGAGAAGATGTCCTCTTCCACTACATTTCCAGCTAAATTGCCATTTCAAGTGGGCTGTTTTTGTCTCCTCTTTCCCCAGAGATGGCCTCTCAAAGAGAGGGTCAGCCAAAGTACAGGTAAAGTTAAATCTGCAGAAATTGAAGCCTGTCAGGAGGGAAGAGAAATGGAAAGGGAGGGTCTCTCCGGCAGCCCCTACCTGTCAAAATCAGATCAAAGACTTGTCTGGTGGGCAGAAACAATTCCCCCCCCCCATCCGTGTTTGATCATAAAAGATGATACAGTCATGAATAAGTCAGCTCATCTTTTATTTATTGATTACCCAAAGGCTTTTCACAGTCTCAGCAGGTGTAAAAATATCTGTCGTGCCTTAATGGAGAAAGGGGCTGACTTCCCCATCTTGGTGGATTCACAGTGGGGCATAAAAGCCAGAGGGAGGGAGCGAGGAATTCAACCATCCCTTTCTTCAACTCACCATAGAAACATAGAATAACAGGGTTGGAAGCAGAGGAGGGTTCCTCTACCAGTTGGCACCTATTCGGTAGAACCGCTTCGTCAAATCTACCGAACCGGTTAGAAGAGGTTCCACCAGTGGACCCAGAAAGCAGGCCACACCCACAGAAGAGGTTGCAAAATTTTTTGAAACCCACCATTGACACCCACACACACACACAGACTCACACAGAGAGAGAAAGAGAAAGAAAGGAAAAAAGAAAGAAAGAAAAAAAGAAAGAAAAAGTGAGAGAGAGATGAAAGAAAAAAGGAAAAAGGGACAGAGACAAAAGGAGGGAGAGAGGGAGTGAGAGAGAGAAAGAAAGAAAACACATAGCAATAGCAATAGCAGTTAGACTTATATACCACTTCATAGGGCTTTCAGCCCTCTCTAAGCGGTTTACAGAGTCAGCATATCGCCCCCACAGTCCGGGTCCTCATTTCACCCACCTCGGAAGGATGGAAGGCTGAGTCAACCTTGAGCCGGTGAGATTAGAACCGCTGAACTGCAGATAACAGTCAACTGAAGTGGCCTGCAGTACTGCACCCTAACCACTGCGCCACCTCGGCTGCATAATGGCCGGCAAGCCACTCCCAGCAGGTCACATGGCCGGCAAGCCACTCCCACAAAGGAGGCCACACCCACAGAGTAAGTTCGAATTTTTTTTGAAACCCACCATTGGTTGGAAGGGACCTTGGAGGTCTTCTAGTCCAACTTCCCGCTATCATATCACCCTTGGTCCTTCTTTTCATTAAACTAGACATACCCAATTCCTGCAACTGTTCGGACAAAATTGCAGCCCTCTGGCAGCCATGGCTTGGTCATTTCAGTTGGAGAATTAAAATTTGACGAATTAGGACTGGATCCAAATCTTAACTGTGTTCAGATCAATCTTACTGCTACCTGTGTAGCAGGGGTTGAAATGCTACCGGTTCAGACCTGTTTGCCTGAACTGGTAGTAAAAATGCTACCGGTTCGCCCAAACCTGTAGTAAAAAAAAAATGCTACCAGTTTGGGCAATCATCAGTATTTCTGACAATCAGCTGTGATGCATGATTTATATTAGCTAGAAAGCATGCATTCACATTGCTACGGAACCAGTAGCAAAGGGAAGTTGATTTCACCCCTGCTGTTTAGATTGAACACATGGATATGGAAGAGTTGGCTAAATTTTGAAAAGCCTGCGAACGTTGAGCTATTTCTTTTTCTTCTTGGAGCTGAGGACAAAATATCTTGAACATGCATCTAATATTAATCCATCTATTTTTTTCCAATTTCAAATGGATACATGAACTAAACATTTCTGTATTCTTTGAAATGCAAATGCTTCAGGGCAGTTAGCACATGCTAATAAAATATATCCGGCCACGAGGAAGTTGGTACAAAGATGGAGATAATATATCAAAAATGCTTGAATGTGCCCAAAACAGCAAAATGCGAAGCAAAATGGAAATTGTGCATTCATTCAGCTACAGACACAGAATTTTGAAATTGTAGAAAAATAATTTGCAAGGGCAACTAATGAATACTGACAAATTCCTAAATGTGAGAATGCAGTTCTTGGGTGCTCCTCATTTTGAGAAGCGAAACGTCTTTAAAGAAAAACCAGAAAGTCCAGTTGCCTCTTAAAAAAGCAGATTTGGGTTTCCCTCTTGTGTTTACGTAAGGATCCCAGGCTGATTCCTTGCTTGATCCCTCCTCCCATCGGAAAAAACACACCAGGCATGAAATGTTCTCATCTTCGCTACCGTTTCGGAACAGGGAGCGTGTGTGTGCGTGCAGAGCTTCTGGGATGACGTCTGGGCAAGTGGATAGAGCCTCCAGCCACTGCCACTACCAGTTTGCCTGAACCGGGGTGAACCAGCAGGATACCATCTCTGCACCACACCATAGAAAACCCACATACCGTATTTTTGGGTGTATAAGACGCACCTGAGTATAAGATGCAGCAAGGTTTTGAAGAGGAAAACAATTAAACAAAGTTTTTGCACTCTGCAAACCTCCCAAAAACTGTCCGTTTTTCATGAAAATGGGTCCGTTTTGTTTTCAAAAAAGGGCATGAATAGCCCTTAGGAGGTTTGTAGAGTGCTCCGGGGGGGGGGGGGGGCAAAAACAAGCAAAAAACCAGCCCTTTTTTCACAAAACCAGGCTTGCTTATTTATTTATTTATTTATTTATTTATTTATTTATTTATTTATTTATTTATTTATTTATTTATTATTATTTATTTATTTATTTATTTATTTATTTATTTATTTATTTATTTAAGGGCATGGATAGGCTTTAGGAAGCTTATAGAGTGCTGCTGGGGCATGGGGGGGGGCAAAAATGGGCTGTTTTCGCTCATTTCTGTCCCCCCCCCCGCCCCCAGGAGCTCTCTAAAAGCCTCCTAAAGGCTATGCCCAGCCATTTTGGTGAAGGGGGCAGGGTTTTGGGAGGCAAAAACTGCTAGATTCAGTGTATAAGACGCACCCAGATTTTCAGTCTCTTTTTTGAGGTGTAGGAAGTTATCACCCAGCCCTCTCCCAGAAAAATGAAATATCCTAGGAAATATTGAAAAGGCAGAATATTTCTCTGGATGTGAAAAGAAAGAAACATGTTTTAAAAGACAGAATAGCTCCCTGTAGCTTCCTGCTCATCTCCATTTTTGTCAATGGGCCATTAAGAAGGCCAAGCTAGTCCCTTTACATAATAAAGGCTTCTCCACTTCAGCTGCAGAGAAATGGGATTAAAGCATGATAATATTGGCCCCAACTGACCACATGGCTTCTGAGAACTCAACCAAACCTGGATTCAAAACACAGCCTACAGAGTTGCCTCTGCATGGCCCCATGGGAGTCTGACAATCAATCAGAATACATTTCTTACACAGGAACAGGAAACAGAGATTTGGGGCCGAACAGATTATAAAAAACCCTGCAAGCCCCTTCTCTCTCTTCTTCTTCTCCACCAACATTGAAGCATGTGATCACCTTTTCTGTTCAGGAGTTCAAGCCATGTGGTCCTGTCCACCATTAAACCATCTTTCCAAGCAGCCTCCATGTCTCCAGTGTCTTTTTCGCCACTTGGAGCTGAACCCAGAAGGACATTTCTTTCATCAGAGGGAAAAAGGTGTCTCTTATATTCTGAAAAACACGGTAGTTCTAAATAGGGGTGGGTTGCTGCCGGTTTTACTACCAGTTTGCAACCCCTGCACGTGTGCTGTTCGATTAAATTGTTCTTTGTGCACGTGCAGAACAATTTACACTGAACTGCGCACGTGCAGTCACTAAAAATCAAAATGGCGGTGGCCCAGCAGCGGCGAGGAACCTGGTTTGGTGGCGTGGCAGGCCCGGGTCGCTGCCAATTCTGCAATCCAGGCCTGAATTCCACTACTGGTTTGGCTAAACTGGGCTGAACTGAGAGCAACCCACCTCTGGTTCTAAAGAGAACAAACATAAAATGACGCATTAAAAAGAGAAAAGCAACTGATTTAAATCCACTCCGGCCTGCTAACAAAGCAGGTTTTAGCCTTCATAATTTGAGCAGTGGGAAAAAAACAGGAAGGCCAAAAATAACCTCTAATTGTGGGGGGATTCCCCACTCTCTATATTTAAACACTAGCTATCAAGAGCTATTTTCTCTCTAGAAAACATACAACTGGTAGTTTGCAGGCATCAGCCTTCCTTCCTTCCTAACTATATCCTGGACTTGAAGCATTGATAGTAAAGTGACTAATGAATTGGAGGAGTTGAAAACTAAGATGATACCTTTAATATACCATCTGACAACATCTGCCTATCCCAGATTCTTAGAAAGGACTGATCCTTGGACAAAAAAAGCCAGATCTAAACATCTGGCTGACTATGCGACCAACCAACCATAATTTTACTCAGAAGAAAAGGGTACAAAAAGCAAGACTTGAGACAGCATGCTTCTGTTGGAAGAAATGTCCATCTGGGTTCAGTTCCAAGTGGAGAAAAAGACACTGGAGACATGGAGGCTGCTTGGAAGGATGGATAAATAGTGGACAGGATCACATGGCATGAGCTCCTGAACAGAAAAGGGGAAAAAAATGGGGGCTTGCAAAGGGTTCCTGGTTTTTTTATAGTCCCTGTTCGGCCCCACCTCTCTGTTTCCTGTTCCTGTGTAAGAAATGTATTCTGATTAGTTGTCAGACTCCCGGGGGGCAGGGGGGTCTTAGGTAACTTTGAAGGTTGTGTGTCTTTTGAGTCCCAAGCTTGGTTGAGTCCCCAGATGCCATGTGGTGAGTTTCTGTGGAAGGCTAATCCTACCTTTGTAATGTAGAGTAGGCTAGCTCAGGCTTTTTAAAGGCCCATTGACAAAGGTGGGGGGGGCTATTAAAATTGAGTCTGTTTCCTGCCTAAAAAAACATGTTTTTTCCATTTCTTATCCAGGGAAAGTATAATATCCTGCCTTTTCAATATTTCCAAGAATATTAATTTTTCTAGGAGAGGGGTGAGCGCTAACTTCCTACGCTTCCAACTTTCCCGGACAAGATGGAGCTGTGTAATTCCCCTTTGCTGAACTGTCAAAGAGGCTTACAGGTAGTAGTCCTCGCCTTACTTAGTGGCCATTCAAAATTATAACGGCACTGAAAAAAAAGTGACATTTGGCCAATTATCACACTTACAATCCTTGCAGTATTCCTGGGGTCATGTGATCAAATTTGAGATGCTTGGCAACTGGCATGTATTTATGAAAGTTGCAGATAAGAGGCCTTGGATTGAGCTTACAGGCCTCACTGAACCAAAGTTTTAAACTCACATAATTGCAAAATGTACCAGACATATTTCTGGTATGGGCTGACTCGCGCCTGCATATTCTGCAAAGTTTGTACTTGATAGGGATATACTTAGAGCAGGAAGAATGAGACAGTGAGAAATGAGGAATTGAAGGTAACAATAGCTGAGAGCATCAAATGTAGACGGGTGCTTGCAGAGAATGACATTCAGTTACAGTCAGTAAGAAAGAACAAGGAAGTGAAACGATGGAATGCGTAGGTCAGTAAAAAAAGAAGGTATAAGTACTGTATTTTTCAGAGTATAAGATGCACCTTCCCCCCCCCCCCAAAAGAGGCTGAAAATTTGGGTGTGTCTTGTACACTGGATGTAGCCCCACCAACCCACTGTCCCCCACCTTTTGGCCTCTGCCTCCCAGCAATTTACCCCCTTGAAGCAAACGGGGAAAATGAGACTTGCGGAGGCTGCAATAGGCTATAGCAGTGGTTCCCCGTGGCACCACAAAACCGCGCTCCACTAAAGCGCGCCCGATTAAACCGCGTCGCTGACGTCATCAGCAGCGCGACAACAGCGACCGCAGAGAAAAAAGGGCGCTTTTAAAAGCGCTTTGAAAGCAAGCCGATTCAAGTTAAGGTAAGGGTTAGGTTTAGGTTTAGGTTTAGGGTTAGGGTTAGGTTAAGGGTTAGGTTTAGGGTTAGGTTTAGGTTTAGGGTTAGGTTAAGGGTTAGGGTTAGGGTTAGGGTTAGGTTAAGGGTTAGGTTTAGGGTTAGCGTTAGGTTTCGGGTTAGGTTTAGGGTTAGGTTTAGGGTTAGGTTTAGGGTTAGGTTTAGGGTTAGGTTTAGGGTTAGGTTTAGGGTTAGGTTTAGGGGGGTTAGGTTTAGGTTTAGGGGTTAATTTTAGCTTTAGCGTTCACAGTGTGCTTTTTTCGTCATGCTGTGATGACGTCACCTACGCGGTTTCGTCGAGCGCGCTTTAGTCGAATGCGATTTTGTGGTGGAACCGTGGTTCCCAAACTTGGCAACTTTAAGACTTGTGGACTTCAACTCCCAGAATTCTCCAGCCAGCAGAGAATTCTGGGAGTTGAAGTCCACAAGTCTTAAAGTTGCCAAGTTTGGGAACCACTGGGCTATAGCAATCCCTGCAGCCTGAAACAGCTGATCGTGGGGAGGCCCTTAAACTGAAAGTGAAACTTGCTCTTTGCCCCACAAGGCAAATTGTGGGGAGGCAGAAGCAGAATTTTTTTTTCTTGTGCTAATCAGGCTGTTTGCTGCAAAGTAAATCAATAACTATAAATAACTATAACTATAAAATGTTCAAATTATTAGACTTATTTTTGAAAGACTGCTTTCTTATTGTTCTAGACAGCTTAACAAAATGAAGAAGCTTTTTAAAATAAAGGCTTGATCCGAAGAGGCCCCAGTGCTATTGTATCTTCCTTTAAATAGCAGAGAATAATGTATACTTCCAGAAAGCCACATCAATTTTAACAGCATCTGTACAAGTATAGCCTGAAATGTAACACTGCAAACAGTGTATATTGTCTGACCGTTTGCTGTTTGTTGCAAGGAGGCAAATTGCTGGGAGGCAGAAGCAGATCCCCCTCCCCTTGTTTTCCTCCCCAAAAGCTAGGTGAATCTTATACTTCGGAGCTTCTTATACACTGAAAAATACAGTAATGTGGCTTGAGATGAGAATAGAGTCCTTTGCCAAATAGCAGTCCTTGTAGCACTTGCTATTTGTCGTTAGAAACCCTTTGCAGTGGTTTAATGATGTAAGTTTAGTTGTGCAATTGCATTGCTATGTTGGCTATTCATGTTCCTAATTGCTCATGCAACAGTAAACCTCTGATCTCAAAGTAAGATTTATTGCTTGTTGTTTCCCTTTGTTTTTATTGGGGTGTTTTTATGACACGTTTAACAGCTGCAGGTGGCAAGAAAGGTTGTAAAATGGGGCAAAATTCACTGAACAACTTCTCCCTTAGGAACGGGGATTTTGGCCTCGACTGTGGTCTTCATTCGAGGACACCCCTGTATTCTGGCTCATACTTGAGCCGAGGTGGCGCAGTGGTTAGGGTGCAGTACTGCAGGCCATTTTAGCTGACTGTGATCTGCAGTTCAGCGGTTCAAATCTCACCGGCTCAAGGTCGACTCAGCCTTCCATCCTTCCGAGGTGGGTGAAATGAGGACCCAGACTGTGGGGGCAAGTTGCTGACTCAATTTGCTAAAAAATTTGTAAACCGCTTAGAGAGGGCTGAAAGCCCTATGAAGCGGTATATAAGTCTAATAAATAAAATAAATAAATAAATAAATAAAATAATAAATACTTGGAGGATTTTACAGGCCATGTTGCAAAATATCAGGTTTCAAGATGTCACGGTGGGAAGAGCAGTTAAGAGGCCGAAGCATAAGTCCACATCCAACTGTAATTATCACAAGAGCTGGGGTTTTTTTTTAATGCCTCCTATATGATACTAAAAGAGAATTTGATAACTAGACAGATTATGTGGGTATTAAAGTTTCTTTACCATGTGGAATGGGAAAAAGGAATAATTACCCTTAAGATTAGTTGTTCTGTTTGCTTCACCTAACTAAAGCAAATGAATAATAGCAATAGCAATAGCAGTTAGACTTATATACCGCTTCATAGGGCTTTCAGCCCTCTCTAAGAGTCAGCATATCGCCCCCACAGTCTGGGTCCTCATTTCACCCACCTCGGAAGGATGGAAGGCTGAGTCAACCCTGAGCCGGTGAGATTTGAACCGCCGAACTGCAGAACTGCAATCGGCTGAAGTAGCCTGCAGTGCTGCATTTAACCACTGTGCCACCTCGGCTCAGGATATTGGTACCAATACCCTCTGTGGGGAGGTAAATGAGCAACGAATGTCATGTCTCTGTTTTGGGAGATGGTGTACGAGGTTTACATGACACAGGAAGGGGGGGTCTACACGACACAGGAAAGCCAGGTACTTTGGGATGATCGATAAGTTGTCTAAGAGTATAAAAGACTGTAAACAACTGCCCTTCGGGGTTCAGATTTTGCTTGACCAACTGCTACTGAACCTTTGCGCAAATAAACCTCTCCTTCTGACAAAGAGCTGGTCTTGTCTCATTTTCTGCTACAATACAAGGGACACCGTGGCTCAGTGGCTAAGACACTGAGCTTGCAAACCAAAAAGGTCGGCAGTTCGGCAGTTCGAATCCCTAGCCCCACGTAACGGAGTGAGCTCCTGTTACTTGTCCCTGCTTCTGCCAACCTAGAAGTTCTAAAGCACGTAAAAAATGTGCATGTAAAAATGTGGAAAACTAGGAACCACCTTTGGTGGGAAGGTAACAGCGTTCCATGCACCTTCAGTGTTTAATCATGCCGGCCACATGACCACGGAGACATCTTTGGACAGCGCTGGCTCTTTGGCTTTGAAACGGAGATGAGCACTGCCCTCTAGAGTCAGGAATGACTAGCACATACCTTTACCTTTTACCTTACATGATCCAGTCTTGCAAAGAACCACTTCAAGCATTTTCAAAGACCAGCAAAAAGCAACATACAAACCCAGAGTGATTCCAAGCAACTGGGCTAAAAATAAAATGTAATTCATGAGTGGACGCAGCAAATAATTAGTTGTTGCATCTCAGCTATTAAAGGTTTCTTGGCAGATATGCTCACCCTTTCTCCTGCTCTATTAATTTCATTGTCCTGGATCTTAAAGTAAAATTAATTTATAGCATCTCTTAATCAGGGGAATTATTTAATTCAATAACCCCCCCTTGTCTCTAGGCAAATATGTATCATGTTCAGCATCAGAGAAGTTCACCAAAGTAATTATTCCCATCTCTTCCTCCCCAGATATTTGCCTCATCATCCATGGATCAGATTCTCAAGGCCAAGAGGGACCCAGCTTGAAAGCATAATATTAGGAGGTAAAGAGGCTGATTAGTTGTAGGTAAGTGTAATTATGGAAAGCTTTGTCCTCTGCCAATTTTCTCCAGGTAAATGTCGCTTGTTCTCACACTGCCATTTGTGCTACAACAAGTGAGAAGCTCTGTTTGAGGTAGATTGATCGACCTTCTGTGCTCCTGCAATGATGACAAAATGAGTGGCGTGGTTGTGGCCGAATGGTGTGATGTAAGAAATGTCCTTCTGGGTTCGGCTCCAAGTGGGGGAAAAGACACTGGAGACATGGAGGCTGCTTGGAAAGATGGTTTATTGTTGGACATGGCCACATGGCTTGAGCCCTGAACAGAAAAGGTGATCAAATGCTTCAATGTTGGTGGAGAAGAAGAGAAGGGCTGAGGGAGGGGCTTGCTAGGCTTTTTATAACCTGTTTAGTCCCACCTCTCTGTTTCCTGTTCCTGTGTAAGAAATGTATTCTGATTGATTGTCAGACTCCCATGCAGGGGCTACTCCCTAGGCTGTTATTTGAATCCAGGTTTGGTTGAGTTCTCAGATGCCATGTGGGGAGTTGAGTAAAGGGCCAATATTATCATGCTTTCCTGTAGCTGGTGGAGAAGCCTTTATTATGTAGAGTGGACTAGCTTGGCCTTCTTAATGGCCCATTAACAAAGTGAGCAGGAAGCTACAGGCAACTATTCTGTCTTTTAAAACATGTTTCTTTCTTTTCATATCCAGAGAAATATTCTGCCTTTTCAATATTTCCTAGGATATTTCATTGTTCTGGGAGAGGGCTGGGTGATAACTTCCCACAGGTGAAGACACTCACCTCCCACTCAGAAGGTCGAGAGTTCAATCCTAGGCAGTGGCAGATATTTTTCTCCTAGGGCACAAAGGGAAAAAAAAATTGCTGTGAACTCCATGTGGTGTCAGGAAGGGCATCCGGTCAGGAGATCCGGCAAGTAACGGGAACTCAACCCATTGTGCAATACTTGGGTCTCGAACCTGGACTGTCAGATCTCTAGCTCAGTGTCTTTAACTGCTGAGCCATCATGGCTCTAATGTGATAGTGCTGTGATGGAGAAGCTATGGGACACGTGCCGGAAGTGGCACTCAGAGCCATTTCTCAGGGCACACCAGCCGCCACCCATTACTCTTCCAGGTTCTATTCTTTGCACTGGTCTTTGTGTGTGCGGGAGCACCAGGAACCCAGAAGAGCAGCTTCCTGGCACGCATGCATGCTGGCCAGCTAGTCTTTTGCACACACATGCATTCCAGAAACTGGAAGACCAGGTAACTGGCATGCATACACACACCAGAAACCGGAAGCTCAGCTTCCTGGCATGCACATGTGCACCGGGGAACTGCTGTTCCGGTTTCCGGCGCTCCCCTACACATGAGCTCCAATTTTGGCACTTGGTGCTGAAAAGGTTTGCCAGCACTGGGATAGTACATACCGTATTTTTCGGAGTATAAGACGCACCTTTTTCCCTCAAAAAAGAGGCTGAAAATCTGGGTGCGTCTTATACACCAAATACAACATTTTTGGCCTCCTGAAACCCCACCACCAAAATGGCCATGCATAGCCTTTAGGAGCCTTGCAAAATGCTCCTGCGGGCTGGGGAGGGCAGAAATGAGCAAAAAATGGGCCATTTTTTGCTCAGTTTTGCCCCTCCCTGCCCCCAGGAGCACTCTATAAGCTTCCTAATGTCCTTTTTTGACCACAAAGGTTCGTTTTCATGAAAAACAGGACGTTTTTTGCTCTTTTTGCTCCACCCGGAACATTCTACAAGCCTCCTAAGGGCTATTCATGCCCTTTTTTTGTGAAAAAAATATGCCTGTTTTCACGAAAAACAGGCTATTTTTGGGAGGTTTGCAGAGCGCAAAAACTTTTAAAAAAAATTTCCCCCTTCAAAACCTTGGTGCGTCTTATACTCCGGTGCGTCTTATATTCAGAAAAATATAGTAATCAATCCATCAGTGGATTTTGGCAACTCAGGTATGGTTGTTATAGTGTGACTTCTTTCTATCTGCCAGACATATGGACAATGAGCTTATGTTCATGGACGGTTAGGAGTCAACTGATAACTTTTGATGGTATCCACTCTTTGCATGAAGTCATCCTTGGCTTAACTATCTATTCTTGAATAAATCACAACTGATCTAACGCCAAATATAAAAATCACATAATGGTTTCATATCAAGTGGGAACCCGGCCAGAGTTTACATGGAACTATACACCACTGGCTCAAGATAAATTATAATCAAATTTAAGGCATAACATAACAATGTGAAACCATTAGCATGTCATCCTGGGAATTTAATAACAGTAATAACTCGATTGCAGAAAATACGACTTCAGCAACTTCACCTACTGTCCCCTTTTAAAGGTAAAGGTTCCCTTCGTACATATGTGCTAATTGTTCCCAACTCTAGGGGACGATGCTCATCTCTGTTTCGAAGCCGAAGAGCCAGCGCTGTCTGAAGACATCTCCATGGTCATGGGGCCGGCATGACTAAACGCCGAAGGCGCACGGAACACTGTTACCTTCCCACCAAAGGTGGTCCCTATTTTTCTAGTTGCATTTTTATGGGCTTCTGAACTGCTAGGTTAGCAGAAGCTGGGGCAAGTAACGGGAGCTCACTCCATTACGCGGCGCTAGGGATTTGAACCGCTGAACGTCCGACCTTTATGATTGTCAAGCTCAGCGTCTTAGTCACTGAGTCATCGCATCCCCATTTACTTGTATTCATTTCCTTTGTTCATGTCCATGTTCATACTTATGTCTGCTATCCTGTACATGTTTGACAAACTAAGATATAGATAGATAGATAGATAGATAGATAGATAGATAGATAGATAGATAGATAGATAGATAGATGATAGATAGATGATAGATAGATAGATAGATAGATAGATGATAGATAGATAGATAGATAGATGATAGATAGATAGATAGATAGATAGATAGATAGATGATAGATAGATAGATAGATAGATAGATGATAGATAGATAGATAGATAGATAGATAGATAGATGATTGATAGATAGATAGATAGATAGATAGATAGATAGATGATAGATAGATAGATAGATGATAGATAGATAGATAGATAGATAGATGATAGATAGATAGATAGATAGATAGATAGATAGATAGATAGATAGATGATTGATAGATAGATAGATAGATAGATAGATGATAGATAGATAGATAGATAGATAGATAGATAGATGATAGATAGATAGATAGATAGATGACAGATAGATGATAGATAGATAGATGATAGATAGATAGATGATAGATAGATGATAGATAGATAGATAGATAGATGATAGATAGATAGATGATAGATAGATGATAGATAGATGATAGATGATAGATGATAGATGATAGATGATAGATAGATAGATAGATGATAGATAGATGATAGATAGATAGATAGATAGATGATAGATGATAGATGATAGATGATAGATGATAGATGATAGATGATAGATGATAGATAGATAGATGATAGATAGATGATAGATGATAGATAGATAGATGATAGATAGATAGATGATAGATAGATAGATGATAGATGATAGATGATAGATGATAGATGATAGATGATAGATGATAGATAGATAGATAGATGATAGATAGATGATAGATAGATGATAGATAGATAGATAGATGACAGATAGATAGATAGATGACAGATAGATGATAGATAGATAGATGATAGATAGATAGATGATAGATAGATAGATGATAGATAGATGATAGATAGATAGATAGATAGATGATAGATAGATAGATGATAGATAGATGATAGATAGATGATAGATGATAGATGATAGATGATAGATGATAGATAGATAGATGATAGATAGATGATAGATAGATAGATAGATGACAGATAGATGATAGATAGATAGATGATAGATAGATAGATGATAGATAGATGATAGATAGATAGATAGATAGATAGATGATAGATAGATAGATGATAGATAGATAGATAGATAGATAGATAGATGATAGATGATAGATGATAGATGATAGATAGATAGATGATAGATAGATGATAGATGATAGATAGATAGATGATAGATAGATAGATGATAGATAGATAGATGATAGATAGATGATAGATAGATGATAGATGATAGATGATAGATGATAGATGATAGATGATAGATAGATAGATAGATGATAGATAGATGATAGATAGATGATAGATAGATAGATAGATGACAGATAGATGATAGATAGATAGATGATAGATAGATAGATGATAGATAGATGATAGATAGATAGATGATAGATAGATAGATGATAGATAGATGATAGATAGATGATAGATGATAGATGATAGATGATAGATGATAGATAGATAGATAGATGATAGATAGATGATAGATAGATAGATAGATAGATAGATGATAGATGATAGATGATAGATGATAGATAGATAGATGATAGATAGATGATAGATAGATAGATAGATAGATGATAGATAGATAGATGATAGATAGATGATAGATAGATGATAGATGATAGATGATAGATGATAGATGATAGATGATAGATGATAGATAGATAGATAGATGATAGATAGATGATAGATAGATGATAGATAGATGATAGATAGATAGATAGATAGATGATAGATAGATAGATGATAGATAGATGATAGATAGATGATAGATGATAGATGATAGATGATAGATGATAGATGATAGATAGATAGATAGATGATAGATAGATGATAGATAGATAGATAGATAGATAGATAGATGATAGATGATAGATGATAGATGATAGATGATAGATGATAGATAGATAGATGATAGATAGATGATAGATGATAGATAGATAGATAGATGATAGATAGATAGATAGATAGATAGATAGATAGATAGATAGATAGATAGATAGATAGATAGATAGATAGATAGATAGATAGATAGATAATAGTAACAGTAATATTCCTGGTCTTTTGCAGCAGCTCATTATTTCAAGTATTCTTGACTATTTAAATGCTGCAGTATCTCTCTCGGTTTTATTAATATGTTCACGTTACAGCGATTCTAACAAGGGAAATCCAACGTTTTAAACACTCCCTCCTGACTGAAATTTACAATAAGCAATTTAAGGCTGGCCTGCCAGAAGGAATTTTTAAATATGTTCCATTGTGTGCACAGTCCATTCAGGGTGTTCCCCTTCTACAGTTATTATTACCAAAAAACCAAACAAAAAACAAATAAACCCTGGACTAGGCTCCTGAAATAAGATACCTATGAGAAATGTGGGGGCACAAAGCAGATCTTTATTTTGGACTTAACAAGGTTTTCTGAACACTCAGGGGATTTTGATAAGACCAGGGACTTTATTCCCCTTCGCAGGGGCTGCTGCTCCCTGAAATAATTGCCTAGTTACCGAAATGAAGCCACATTGCATTCATGGAAAGCAGAAATATGCAGCTGTAGGACTCCATGGAGCAGCCCTCCCTTAATCTCCCGTTAATAGCAATAGCAATAGCAGTTAGACTTATATACCGCTTCATAGAGCTTTCAGCCCTCTCTAAGCGGTTTACAGAGTCAGCATATCGCCCCCAACAACAATGTGGGTCCTCATTTTACCCACCTCGGAAGGATGGAAGGCTGAGTCAACCTTGAGCCGGTGAGATTTGAACAGCTGAACTGCAGATAGCAGTCAGCTGAAGTGGCCTGCAGTACTGCACCCTAACCACTGCGCCACCTCGGCTGCTCCAGAAAAGGTTACTCTCAGTCAGCCATCTTACAATGGGGTAAATTCCACTTGGGAATAAAGGGCTAAGGAGAAAAGACTCAACTCCACCTGCAGGGGTGGGTTGCTACCAGTGGTGGGTTTCAAAAATTGTTCGAACCTACTCTGTGGGTGTGGCCTCCTTTGTGGGAGTGGCTTGCCGCCTATGTGACTGGATGGGAGTAGCTTGCCGCCCATGTGACCGGATATGAAGGTGCCGATGACACTTGTCAGAACCGCCTTGAATTACCTCACACACAGCACTGGCATGCATAAGAATATGATGTAAACTTGTTTTTTAAAAGGCATCTTTGGTTTGCGTTAAAACAACTTCAACACACTCAATGTTCTGATTGCCCCACAAACGCAGTAGTCATCCTTACCTTTCACAGAGGCACTGAGTTTTATAAATATGAGCATGACAGTGTAGAATAATCATATCCAAGGACCAGTGGTGGGTTTCAAAAGAATTTGGAAGCTCTTCTGTAGGTGTGGCCTGCTTTCCGGGTCCACTGGTGGAACCTCTTCTAACCGGTAGATTTGACGAACCGGTTCTACCGAATAGGTGCGAACTGGTAGGAACCCACCTCTGGTTGCTACCAGTAGTGGGTTCCGGATTCCGTTGCAACTGGTAAAGTGCATCAGAGCCCGATGTCTCCCACATGCACCCACATGCGTCTTTACCTCCACAATGCCTCCGCGATGCTCCAGCTGCTCGGTGGAGCATTGCGCAGGCGCTGTACACTCCACGCACGTATGTGAAAGCGCCGAAGAGCTCAAAAACAGGTAATGAGCTCGGGAGGGGGAGTGGGTCCTCTGGAGAACTGTACCAGAATGGTACCCGGTGCTTCTGGCAGGCACTGGTATGCCCGTACCAGGGCGTACCACTTGCAACCCATCACCGGTTGCTACAGGCATTACTGCCGGTTCGGCGTGCAAAATATTTTGTGCACACTGGCTCGCTTCGCACGCATGCACCCCAAATGTGCTCTCCTCACGTGTGCCCGTTTACACCTAAAAAGGTCTGCACATCCAGAGGACGTAAGAAAATGGAGAAAAAATGATATTTCTGCCACGGAGATTTTTCTGCGCACACGCAGAAGCAAAGTTAAAGATGGAGCCACCGACAATAGAACCGGTTCGGGTGTGTGGGTAGCCGTGTTACTACCTACTCGCCCGAACCAGTCTGAACTGGTAGGAACCCACCTCCACATGTAAAAGCCAACTCTCTGTGGCAGGGACTCCAGCTTTAGCAACTTTAAGGTTTGCGGGCTTTCAACTCCCAGATTTCCCCAGCCAACATGCTGGGTGGTGGCAGGAATTGTAGGAGTTGAAGTCTACAAGGGTTAAAGTTGCCAAGTTTGGAGAAGCCATCTCCTTTTCACGGAACGTACTCTATTTATTAGCCCAAATCAGGGGTGGGTTTCAGGCAGTTCGCGGCGGTCCCCGCGAACCGGTTGGTCGGCGAACCCGGAAGTAAGTAACTTCCGGGAACGCCAAAGGATCCACCTGCACGCCTGCGTTTCTTACCCGGTTTTGACGAGTTCTGCACTTCCACGCATGCGCAGGACGCATACAGTGCCTGCGCGATCCTCCAGGAGCAGCTGGAGCATCGCACAGACGCTAGTACGCATGCGTGCACTGCTCGCGTGCACGAGGACGCCACCGGCCCCGTTCCAACAGAACCGGTTGGAACGGGGCGAGAAACCCACCCCTGGCCCAAATGAAGACTAGATCTAGATCTCCTTTGCTCTTTCCCTGGTTGGAAGAAATGTCCACCTGGGTTCAGTTCCAAAGTGGGGGAAAAGACACTGGAAACATGGAAGCCGTTTGGAAAGATGGTTTAATGGTGGACAGGATCACATGGTTTGAGGTCCTGGGCAAAAAAAGGGCAGAGATGCTGAGAGTGCCCGGGATTTTATGCCCTCCCTGGGCTTTTGAATTTGAGCTTGTGTTCTGATTGGTTGTCAGACTCCCAAGGGGCCATGCAGGGGCAACTCTGTACGTTGTCTGTGTCCCAGGCTTGGTTGAGGCTTGCTGGGTGATGATGTAATGATGTGGCATTGGGCAATTCCTCCTATAGCTCTGCCTGGAGGAGAGAGATCTTTGTTATGTAGAACAAGCCTTAATGGCCCATTGACAAAAGTGGGGTGGGGGGGGGGAAGCTGAGTTTCTGCCTCCCTTTTAGGGGAAATATTCTGCCCTTCTAATATTTCCTAAAACATTTCAGGTTTCCAGGAGAAGGGTGAGTGCTAACTTCCTACAGCCTTTCCCTTCGCAGTTTTCAGTTGTAACAACCTCCTGCAGAGCTTTGCCAGTGAAAACAAAGCTCGGGATGGCCTCCTGAGCACATTTTTCACTGGCAGACGCACTGCAGGCCGGTTCTTTGCTGGGTGGCCCCATGGGTCAGATCTAAGCACCCAACGGGCTAGATTCAGCCTGCAGACCTTGAGTTTGACACCTACTAGAGACTGCTTTATGATATTGTTTACTTCCGTGATGGTGAATCTATGGCATGCGTGCCGGAAGTGGCACACAGAGCCATCTTTCCAGGCACGCCAGCCGTCGCCTGTTGCTCTTCCGGGTTCCAGCGCACACATGCACACTGGCCAGCTGGTCCACCCCTGGTTACAGGTCAGACAGTTTTAGTGGTATATAGAAAGTGGTGGGATTTAAATAATTGAACAACTGGTTCTCTGCCCTAATGACCAGCTGGGTAGGCGTGGCTGAGTGGTCATGTGACTGGGTGGGTGTGGCCAACTCAATGTCACTCATGTCGATGGGCGCTTTGCCTTAGCTGTTACAATGTCGTAAGGGTTAACCGGAGAGGCGGTTTCTGTAAGCAGGGCAATAAAGATAACGCTAGGAACAACACCAGGATGTTTCTGTCCTGCCTTCCTTACAGGACTAGCCCTGTAAAGTGGAAAAAACAAAAGGAGATTTCTTCCAACAACTGGTTCTCCGAACTGCTTAGAAAGTTACCAACCGGTTCTCCCGAATAGGTGCGAACGGGCTGAATCCCACCACTGTATATAGATAAAGACTGGCAAATCCCACAGTCCTGCATAATCCATAAAACACCCCATACTCTTAGTTCAAAAGTTTTATTTCTTTTAAAACAAACCTTTCATCATTCCTCAATCAGTAAGACATCGAAGTACAATTTTTTGTGTGTCAAAATAATTCTAGTTTGCCACCAAATTCTTGTCTATACCCCTCCCTCCCTCCACCCTCCCCCCCAACCCCCCTCCTCCTCCTCCCCCCCCCCGACTTCCCAGAACCCATATACGGTATGAATTTTTAACAAACACAGTCTAAAATCTATTCAAAAAAGAAAAAAAGAAATTAATGACATTCTGCATTGACCTTAGCTTCTTCTTGCTGAACCAACTTTAAACAATTTAAATCATTTCTGATCTTAAGCATAGGCTAACTGGAATTTCTTAGTCCCGTATTTATTTTGTATATAGTCAATCCATTTTTTCCAGTCTCGTTTATATCTCTCATTTGAGTGGTCTTTAAGATATGCCGATATTTTAGCCATCTCGGCTAAGTTTGTAACTTTCAATGTCCATTCTTGAGTTGTAGGCAAGTCTTCCTTCTTCCAGTATTGCACCACCAACAGTCTTGCTGCCGTTATTAGGTGCAGAATCAAGTTAGTCTCTACCACTGTAAAGTCAGTACCTATACCTAGTAAGAATAACTGAGGAGTAAACTTTATCCTTCTTTTAAAGATATTTTGCATAAAAAAATATGGAACGCTTCACGAATTTGCGTGTCATCCTTGCGCAGGGGCCATGCTAATCTTCTCTGTATCGTTCCAATTTTAGTATATGTGCTGCCGAAGCGAGCACCCCATACTCTTGATTTACCTGAATATTAACAACTTTTTTAAAAATAATAATTGACACCTCATAAAAAAGGAAGCCTAAAACCACAAGATATTTTTATACTTTCCCCTTCCCCGCACATGTGCGCATGGACACACAAGCGCGCAGATATACAAACATCTATTTCTCATCTCTGCTGTCTGCAGAACAAGGAAGGAGTTATGATCAGAACTGCCTTTTCCAATCCATCAATTTAGAGAAAATGGACTCAAAAGCCTTTTTTTTTAATCAACTAAAAGGCATTCCTCATCAATCAGGGAGTATTAAAAGAAAACAATTTGTTTTTAATGTAATAATTGATGAGAACATAAATGTCAGGTACAATCTTAATAAAGGCAAGCCGTGTCTCACCGAGAAAGAATGGATTTTCCTAAAATGGGGTTTTCTTCAACCCCATTTGGATAAGGCTTGTCTCAAATGAGTTTATTGATTTATTTTGATGAAGAGATTCATAATGATTTGATATTAACGGATTAACAGAGTTCGAAGGGACCTTATAGGTCATCTAGTCCAACCCCCTCCCGCCCAAGCAGGAGACCCTACACCATTTCTGACAAATGGCAGTCCAGTCTCTTCTTGAAAGTCTCAAGTGATGAAGCTCCCACAACTTCTGAAGGCAACTTCTGTTCCCTTGGTTGATTGCTCTCACTGTCAAAACATTTCTACTTATTTCTAGGTTGAATCTCTCCTTGCTCAGTTTCCATCCATTATTCCTTGTCCGGCCTTCAGGTGCTTTCAAGAAGAGATTAGACTGCCATTTGTCAGAAATGGTGTAGGGTCTCCTGCTCTCCTGTCCACCCAAGCAGGAGACGCTACACCATTTCTGACATGGCAGTCCAGTCTCTTCTTGAAAGCTTCCAGATAAGTTGGGCTGAGAGAGAGAGTGACTGGCCCAAATTTATCTAGCTGGTTGTCATGCCCAAGGTGGGACTAGAACTCATTGTCTCCTGGTGATTGGCCCAAAGTCAGCTTTCATGCCTAAGGAGAGATTAGAACCCACAGCTTTGTGGTTGCTATTTCAGCACTTTAACCACGACACCAACATTGGTCTGTAAGCAGGGTTTCATCAACCAAGTTAAACAGAATAGGTGTCTCCCCCCCAAAAAAATTATTGATTTCTTTATTAATTACATCCTCTCTCTCCCTCTCTCTTTCCTTTCTCTCTCTTCCTCCCTCTCTCTTCCTTTCTTTTTCTTTGTCTCTCCCTCTCCCTCTCTTCCTCTTTTCCTTCCTTCCTTCCTCTCCCCCTCTCCCCTTTCTTTCTCTTTCTCTTTCTTTCTCTCTCTCTTTCCCCTCTTTCTTCCTCTCTCTCTCCCCCTCTCTCTCTTTCTTTCTGTCTCTGTCTCTTCCTCTCTCTCTCTTCATCTCTCTCTTTCTTTGTCTCTCCCTCTCTCTCTTCCTCTCTCCCTCTCTTCCTCTTCCTCCTCCCCCTCTTTCTCTCGTTCTTTCTCTTTCTCTCTTTCCCCTCCCTCTCCCCCCCTCTCTGTTTCTTTCTGTCTCTGTCTCTGTCTCTTCCTCTCTCTCTCTTCCTATTTCTATTTCTTTGTCTCTCCCTTTCCCTCTCTCCCTCTCTTCCTTCCTTCCTCTTTCCCCTCTCCCCCTCTTTCTCTCGTACTCTTTCTCTTTCCCCTCTCTCTTCCTCTCTCCCCCCTCTCTCTGTTTCTTTCTGTCTCTGTCTCTTCCTCTCCATACACATGCAAACATGCAAACACCACATGCGCCATTCATACCAGAAGAGGAAAAAATAGAAAACCTGAAAGCAAATACAAAAACCAAGATTTGTTTTTTTTCCCTACCAAAGCATTTGAAAACACTTCCTCAGAATCACTTATTACAAAAGCAATGAATACTTGTACATAGCCGTACAACCAAAGAATACGATGATGAAATAAGCTTTGAAAGTCGACGAGGAAGATCCTCGAAAAACAGTTTAAATGCTTACATGAAATGGTAAAATATGTACAAACATTTTCTGCAGAAAGAACTGTGCTGTTGTGCTTTGTAAGCGGGGAAGAGTGGCAACGTTCAAATGCTCCATTGTTCCAGTTAATAGGGGCTTCTCTTTTGAACCATTTAACTGCAAAGGAGAACATGGCATGGCAGTCTGTTGAATAGTTAACTTCTCTTCTGTTTCTGTTGGAAGCCTTCAAAATTTTTGCAGCATCTTCTGTTTCAGAAAAGAACTCATAAACCCTTTATAAATTAGAAACCCAATCTGCAGGTATCCGCAATCCTTCTTGGAGTTTATCTGCACAATAGCAACAGCTGCAAGGAACAAATTTTGGGCACCCTTTAAGTTAATGATCAGAATTGAGCCCAAAATTATAATATTAAGTCGTTAGATGAATCATCATGCGATCAACCCAATTTTAGAAATATTTTTTTATGACAGTCATTAAATAGGCAAGCGGTCACCAATCGGTGGTCCACAGAAAGAAATATTTGCACTTTTTATATTGCACTAAATCAGGGGTCCTCAAGATACGGCTCCTGGGCCGGATACGTGCAATGAACGTTATTTTGGATGCCTGCTTGCTTAGCAATATGGACCATTCAGTTGAACGGTCAATTAAGCTGCAGAACAAAGTATCAAGGCACAGGGATGCAATATTTGTCACGGATTATTAATTTTTATTCCAAACAACAAATACACACGAGAACTTTAAAAAGAATGCACTGGGGTATCAAATAGAAATGCAGTTCATGCAATAGCAAAAGTCGGCTATCAAGGTGTCGATGGGAGTAAAATTGTAACCAGAAAAACGCCATGGGGCACTTTATGCCGTCACAAAGAGTTTCAGGTTGTGAAAGGCAACCAGATCCCTTTCTTAGGGTGGAGTCTGAGTTTGTTTGGCTTCGTCGGACAGAATGTTTTTTTTCTGGTTTCATGGACGCCTTGAAGCTTCGCAGCTGCTCGAAGCAATAAGTTGGCGAAGCCTCCCCCCTGGCTGATCTCTACAGCTCTCTGAGCAAATTGTTCTCTCCTGAAAATGATGTTAATAAAATAGTTTTTAAGTTCTGCCTGTCCTAAATTGAGATGTTCTGCTTCAGAAATAAAGCATGATATTTTACGGCAACTTTTTGCCTTTTTGTTCACATTGGGAAATCTCTCTGTCTCTGTGTCTATTAATTCATCTCTCTGTGTGTGTGTCTATCAATCTCTCTGTCTATTCCTATCTCTCTCTCTATGTGTCCGTCCATCCGTCCATCCATCCATCCATCCATCCATCCATCCATGTCTCTGTCTTTCTGTCTATCTATCCATTCATATCTATCTATCTTTCTATTCTATCTATAACTATCATCTATCTATCTATCTATCTATCTATCTATCTATCTATCTATCTATCTATCTATCATCTATCATCTATCTATCTCTATCTATCTATCTATCTATCTATCTATCTATCTATCTATCTATCTATCTATCTATCTATCTATCATCCATTCATCTCTCTCTCTCTCTCCCTATCTTTCTATCATCTATCTATCTATCTATCTATCTATCTATCTATCTATCTATCTATCTATCTATCTATCATCTATCTATCTATCTATCTATCTATCTATCTATCTATCTATCATCCATTCATCTCTCTCTCTCTCTCCCTATCTTTCTATCATCTATCTATCTATCTATCTATCTATCTATCTATCTATCTATCTATCTATCTATCTATCTATCTATCATCTATCTATCTATCTATCTATCTATCTATCTATCTATCTATCTATCTATCATCTATCCATCCATATCTCTCTCTCTCTCTCTCTCCCTCCCTCTCCCTCTCATTTGTGGTGCAATCAGAACATGGCGTGTGTTGAAGTTGTTTTAACGCAAACCAAAGATGCCTTTTAAAAAACAAGTTTACATCATATTCTTATGCAGGCCAGTGCTGTGTGTCTGAGGTAATTTAAGGTGGTTCTGACAAGTGTGGTCGGCATCTTCATATCCGGTCACATGGGCGGCAAGCCACTCCCACAAAGGAGGCCACACCCACAGAGTAGGTTCGAACAATTTTTGAAATCCACCACTGGTTTCCACCCATTGCTTTTTGTCCTATCCTCAGGTGCCCTGGAGAATAGTTTGACTCCCTCTTCTCTGTAGCAACCCCTGAGATATTGGAAGACTGCTATCATGTCTTCCCTAGTCCTTCTTTTCATCAAACCAGACGTTCCCAGTTCCTGCAAACGTTCTTCACGTTTTAGCCTCCAGTTCCCTAATCATCTTTGTTGTTCTTCTCTGCACTCTTTTTAGAGTCTCCACATCTTTTTTTTACATCGTAGTGACCAAAACTCGATGCAGTATTCCAAGTGTGGCCTTACCAAGGCATCTTCCCAAATCTTCCCCTTTTTCAAGACCTCTTCCCATGCCTCTGTAGGGTCAGCAACAGTTTTCTTGGAAATATAACACAGGCAGATATCATAATTCATCTGCATTCCATTCTGGATTGAACTGCATAAAGCAACGAAGGCAAAGATGAAGTCATTTCTGAGTCAGGAGGCAGCGTTCACCTCCGTTTCTTAGCCAAGGGAGCCAGTGTTTGTTTGAAGACGCTTCTGTGGTCATGTGGTCAACCTGATTATACGGTTAATGTGGTCATGTGGTCAACCTGATTATACGATTATAAGAGCCAAGGTGGCGCAGTGGTTAAATGCAGCACTGCAGGCTACTGCTAGATCAGCAGGTCAGCGGTTCAAATCTCACCGGCTCAGGGTTGACTCAGCCTTCCATCCTTCCGAGGTGGGTAAAATGAGGACCCAGATTGTTGGGGGCAATATGCTGACTCTCTGTAAACTGCTTAGAGAGGCCTGAAAGGCCTATGAAGCGGTATATAAGTCTACTGCTATTGCTATACACCGAGGCACATGGAACGTTGTTACCCTTCCACAGAACTGGTACCTATTTATCTACTCACATTTGCATGCTTTCAAACTGCTAGGTTGGCAGAAGCTGGAGCAAGTAACGGGAGCTCACCCATTAATGGTTGGGTCTTGAACCTTTTGTCAGTTTTTCAGCTGACAAGCTCAGCATCTGTAATCACTGAGCCATCGTGTCCTTGCATAAAGCAACTGTGAAGAAGCGAATTCCGTGCAGAGGAATTCACCACGTGCCAAAAAAATGGGCTCCAAATGCAGTTTATGTGTCTTTAAGGTCTGGTAGGTATTTCTTTAACGGCAGAAATGCAAACTAGAGCCGAGGTGGCGCAGTGGTTAAATGCAGCACTGCAGGCTGCTTCAGCTGACTGCTAGTTCGGCAGTTCGGCTGTTCAAATCTCACCGGCTCAAGGTTGACTCAGCCTTCCATCCTTCCGAGGTGGGTAAAATGAGGACCCAGACTGTGGGGGCCATATGCTGACTCTGTAAACCACTTAGAGAGGGCTGAAAGCCCTATGAAGCGGTATATAAGTCTAACTGCTATCGCTATTGCTAAACTATAGACAGTGAAAGAAGGGAAAACAAGAGCTGCCTCATTGTAGGCTGATCTTTTCTATTGCCCCACACTAGCCTCCCAATTAGTACTTTTAATGAATTATTTTTAATTTAAATTAAATGAATTAAATTTTAACGAATTTTTGAAAATGAGGTGGGACAACTGATAACTGAAGAATTAAAATGGTGAGCAACTGAGAAAGTCCCTGGGAGGGATGAAATTTCGATGACGCAGATACAGATTGGACATTAGGAAGAACTTCCTGATAGGAAGAGTGGTCTTTCCCTGGAGGTGTTCAGACTGAGGATGGGGCATATACAGAGGGCTGGTCTTGATGACCTTTGGGGTCCCTGCCAACAACGTGAATCTAAGATTTTATGGCCAACCAGCCCTTTGAAGTTGGCAGGGCAAGAACTACTTGGCTTTCCGGAATGATCTTTAATTCTGGTAAGGATGTGGGGCAATCTTGAAAGCCTGCCAAAGCAATTCTTCAGTTCAACTTATACTTAGTGTAATTAAGGCAGGCTTTTCCTCAGCCTCTTTCCCACATGTTCTTTCTCTCTCCCCTGGACTAAGTAATCTTTCTAGACAAAGCAGAAAGAGTTTGCAGTCATCTACTGAAATAATAACCTGATCTGAGATAGATTTGGAAACATTATAGACCCATTCAGTTCTGGAAATGTATTTTGTAGAAGGGAGCCATTTCACATTGCTATTGCTATTTCTTCAATTTAATACCTGGCCAGTTGCTCTGCGTGCTGATTTTTTTTTTCCTTTTTAAAAGAAAAATGAAGAGTGTAGCCTGTACGTGACAATACCACAGCAGAGCCTAATATGTGCGCTTTGATGTTTTGAGTCAGTTTGAAACATTGCATCATAGAGATCTTATAGTTGTGATTTTTTTTTTAGAGTGGAATCTTCTTTGATATTCATTTTATTATGTGGTTCTTGTGGGTAGTGTTTTCCCCCCAGAGTTACTTAAGATTGGCAGTGCTATAAATTTTCTAACCAAAGTAAGGGAAATAATTCTTGTAGTCACTCACTAAAGATGACACCGATTTATACACATTCTGTATAGACTTTAGTCCTTTCTTTCATAATTCAAGGGAAGATACTGTAGGAAGTTAAAACTCACCCCTCTGCTAGAAATCTGAAATATCCTGGGAAATATTAAGAAGGCAGAATATTATATTTCCCTGGATGTGAAAAGGGAGAAACATGTTTTTAAAGACAGAGTAGCTCCCTGCAGCTTCCTGCCCCCCTCCAGTACCAATGAGCCATTAAAGCCTGAGCTAGTCTACTTTACATAATAAAGGTAGGATTAACCTTCTACAGAAACTCACCACATGGCTTCGGGAAATTCAATCAAACTTGGACTCAAAACATAGCCTAGAGAGTTGCCCCTGTACGGCATCCCTATGGAAGTTTGACAACCAATCAGAATACATTTCTTACACAGGAACAGGAAACAGAGAGGTGGGGCTGAACAGGGTATAAAAACCCAGCAAGGCCCTTCTTTTCTCTCTTTTTCTTCGTCTCCCTTTCCTGTTCAGGACCTCAAACCATGTGATCCTGTCCACCATTAAACCATCTTTCCAAGCAGCCTCCATGTTTCCAGTGTTTTCCCCCCACTTGGAGCTGAACCCAGAAGGACATTTCTCCCAACAGTACAAAGTAGGTTTCCAATCTTAGTCACATCTGTGTCCCAAGCTGCATCACCAATAATGGCAAGGAACAGAGGTGGGTTGCTATTGGCTTGCACCAGTTCGGGCAAACCGGTAGTGGATATTAAGCATGGGTTGTTGAACCACTAGGGATGGCAGGCTAGCCCAGTCCCCGAACCGGTTCCCCGGTCTCCCATGCCTTTGCTGGAATGTATTTTAGACATTTTGCAATGTGCTGCGCATGCACAGAACAATTTACAGGCAAATGTGCATGCACAAGCAGTGTGTGGCAGGTGCGTGCGTGCACAAAGCAAACCGGCAGTAACACCAGCAGCAACCCACCCCTGGCAAGATATATATAAATATATATATATATATATTTGCTGTGTTTTTTTTTTTAAATTGTCTGTATCCCCCTTCCCCGGTTCGAGTTGTGAGCCGCCCTGAGTCCCCTTCGGGGGAAAAAGGGCAGCATATAAATATAATAAACTGAAACTGAACTGAAACTGAACTCAGGCTTCAACAGAAGGGATGGGCCGCCAACCTCAGGAGTCAAAAAGCCAGGAATCATCTGATGCTAATCAAACACAGGTACCACCTGAGCAGCTGCAGCAGTGAGATGAAGATGGCGTCAGACCTCCCAGTCCCTCTGAGCACCTGGTGAGCAGAGCAAACAGAAAAGCAGAGCAGAGACATTCCATGAGGCAGCTTGCCAAACAAAGGAATAATATATGTTTATTTATTTAAAACATTCTATATTGCTGCCTCCCTTATGACAAACACTGGGTGGCTTCCAATCCATCCCTTAGTTGATTAGAAGGGTTGAACAATATATATTTTTTTATTTAATGAATACTTGATTAATATCGAACCCAAACAGGACAGGTAGCTCTACCATCTGTGATTCCTTTGCTCCAGCACTTTGGAACTATCGCAAACCCATTTAATCTTCTTTGCTTTGGCTAAGCAAATAAAGCAAAATCAATTAATGGTTCCACACATCTGGCAAGCGTGAACCCTGAACGATAAGACACTTGCTAGCAATTTAGTGAGGATGCAATACGTGGCACGGTGAGTTTTCAAAAAAGGCAGGAAGCCAAATGAAAGAAAGAAAGAAACCAAGATTCACACCCCTTTTCAGCCTTTTGGGTGTCGAAAAATAACTCAAACACAAAATGTAGACGAGGAAGCCACAGATAACCCTCATGAGTGCATCTATAACTAGCACCATACTGCATTGGAGCAGGCCTTGTTATTTACAGCTGCCTGGAAAGACAGGGATTATTGAAATGTTAATCTTCATTGGATATTATTTTTAACCACCTGCCTCAATCCTGTTCTTAGGAGCCTGCCAGCAAACCTTCTTAGAGGCCCCATCTTTGCGAATCCACTCAGCCAGGGTTAAGAGTTCAGTGGGCTCTGATTACATCTTGCTGAAATGCAAAACTGGCCCTTGTCCCCCATCCAGATGTTTTTTTTTTTCATTAAAAAAATCTTGGCATCTGTTGCCCTGTAAAGAAAAAATTAAAAACACGATTGCATTCCCAGTGTTTCGTTGGGCGGGGGAATAAAATGTTTCTTTGGGATCATTGCCTCGGTACCGGTGGGTCACAAAGGAAACATTATGGGCTTTACAGAAATACCCTGTTTTCCCAAAAATAAGACCTCCCCGGATAATAAGCCCAATCAGGCTTTTGAGAGAATGCGCTAAAATAAGCCCTCCCCTGAAAATAAGCCCTCCCCGAAAATATTGCATGACAGAAGCAGCCATGAGGTGACCACGCTCACCACCTCCTGCACCTCAAAAATAATAAGACCTCCCTGAAAATAAGGCCAAGTGCTTATTTCAGGGGGGGGGGAGTGTTTCAAAAGAAAATAAGACCCTGTCTTATTTTCGGGAAAACATAGTATCTATCTATCTATCTATCTATCTATCTATCTATCTATCTATCTATCTATCTATCTATCTATCTATCTATCTATCTATCTATCTATCTATCATCTATCTATCATCTATCTATATCTATCTATCTATCTATCTATCTATCTATCTATCTATCTATCTATCTATCTACCTATCATCTATCTGTCTATCTATCATTTACCTACCTACCTACCTATTATCTATCTATCTATCTATCTATCTATCTATCTATCTCTATCTATCTATCTATCTATCTATCTATCTATCTATCTATCTACCTATCTATCTATCATCTACCTACCTACCTACCTACCTACCTACCTACCTACCTACATATCATCTATCTATCTATCTATCTATCTATCTATCTATCTATCTATCTATCATCTATCTATCTATCTATCTATCTATCTATCTATCTATCTATCTACCTACCTACCTATCATCTATCTATCTATCTATCATCTATCTATCTATCTATCTATCTATCTATCTATCTATCTATCTATCTATCTATCTATCATCTACCTACCTACCTATCTATCATCTACCTACCTACCTACCTATCATCCATCCATCCATCCATCCATCCATCTATCTATCTATCTATCTATCTATCTATCTATCTATCTATCTATCTATCTATCTATCTATCATCTACCTACCTACCTACCTACCTACCTACCTATCTACCCTGTTTCCCTGAAAATAAGACCTCCCTGGATAATAAGCCCAATCAGGCTTTTGAGAGAATGCGCTAAAATAAGCCCTCCCCTGAAAATAAGCCCTCCCCGAAAATATTGCATGACAGAAGCAGCCATGAGGTGACCACGCTCACCACCTCCTGCACCTCAAAAATAATAAGACCTCCCTGAAAATAAGGCCAAGTGCTTATTTTGGGGGTCAAAAGAAAATAAAACTCTGTCTTTTTTTCAGGGAAACACGGTAAGTATAAAAGTAGTTTGCTGCATTCTGAACAGCAAGGAGGAAAAAAAACTACAGTATCAGCAAAGAAATTGCCTGTTATTCCGCTTCCCCTTTAGAAAGGCTGTGCTTCCTATTTACAGAAACCAGATTTCGATTTGAGAGAATGGCCAGCTTGTTAAGAGGACAGCGGCATTTTAAACTTACCTCTTCAGAGCGCCTTGACAGCAAATCAAAGAAGCAAAAAGGTTATCCAGCTGCAATCATTCCTCTGCAGCTGCTAATATTTTTTCTGCGATAAGATGTATTCCGTTTCAATCTTCATTACGGAAATTATTCATACATATTCATTAAGGGGCTTCTGCATCAACCTGCCAAAAAAATGTTGTTGATTTAAGAGCTGCATAAATGATGCGGCAACTTTAATGAGCCAACTCATGACAGTATTTATTTATTTATTTATTTATTTATTTATTTATTTATTTATTTATTTATTTATTTATTTATTTATTTATTTATTTATTTATTTATTTATTTATTTATTTATTTATTAGGCTTATATACCACTTCATAGGGCTTTCAGCCCTCTCTAAGCGGTTTACAAATTTTTTTTTTAGCAAATTGAGTCAGCAACTTGCCCGCCCACAGTCTGGGTCCTCATTTCACCCACCTCGGAAGGATGGAAGGCTGAGTCGACCTTGAGCCGGTGAGATTTGAACTGCTGAACTGCAGATCACAGTCAGCTGAAGTGGCCTGCAGTACTGCACCCTAACCACTGTGCCACCTTGGCTCTTTACAATGCATTTGTTCTGTTTGAGAACAAAAAGAAACTGTGTGTTCTAGACTTCCCAAGAGCATAAAGCAAACTCCGGGTCCCTTTTATTAATTCCGTGAATTCTGCTCATTCACATCCAGCAAAGTCTTTCAAGGGAAGATTTATAGTCACAGACCTTATCTGGCTTGGAGAGCTGCCAGGCTGATATCTGCAAAACTTGGCAAGGAGTCTCAGAGAGTCATGAACCAATTAAGTGAACTAATGGTCTCCTGCAAACTCCACTCCCCTTTCGCTCCTCTTTTATTTCCCCTGGGAGGGGCCATTCACCAGCTACCTGTGGCCGTACTCCCAAGTTGACCCCTGTTCTTTAGCTGTTCCCTTTGTCTGGCAACTCTGTGCATGTGCACACTGGGAACAGGCTCCAGTTGTTCATCTGCCTCACTGATATTTGACTATTCAGGCAGCTGATAACTGGCATAAGGCTCTGGCCACCATGAGTCACCATGAGTGAGTTGGGTGCTCATGTAATTTTAATAAATAAAGAAACAAATAAAGAAAGAAAGAAATGAAAATGAAGATGCTGAGAGTGCCTGGGTTTTATGCCCTCTCTGGGCTTTTGAATTTGAGGCTGTATTCTGATTGGTCGTCAGACTCCCATGGGGCCATGCAGGGGTAACTTTGTAGGTTGTGTTTTTGAGTCCCAGGCTTGGTTGACTCTTGCTGGGTGATGATGTAATGAAAGGGCTTTGGGATTCCTACTATAGCTCTGCCTGAAGGAGGTATATCTGTGTTATGTAGAATAGACATAATGGCCCTTTGACAAAGTTGGGAGGGGGCTGAGCTTCTGCCTCCTTTTTAGGGGAAATATTCTGCTCTTCTAATATTTCCTAAAACATCTCATTTTCCTAGGAGAGGGGTAGGGGCTAACTTCCCACAGCGGGTAAAGACGTTTGAGTTAAGGAAAGAAGAGAAACACAATAAGAGGATTATACACAATGCATTCCACCTCAGATAAAACCACGAAATCATAAATAGGTTTGGGGAAAGCATTTGTTTGGAGGAGATAAACAGTTTCCGATGTTTAAAAATGAGTTCGAGGAGGCTGATCTGCTTGCTTTGGAAAATAACTCCTTTGGGAAACAAAGTATTTTGAATGCCATTCGATGCAATTAAACTCTCCTCCCATCTTGGTTTTTCTTTCTTTCTTTCTTTCTTTCTTTCTTTCTTTCTTTCTTTCTTTCTTTCTTTCTTTCTTTCTTTCTTTCTTTCTTTCTTTCTTTCTTTCTTTCTTTTTGCTTTCAGCCATAGTGTGCCAGCCCACCATCCTGGTAGGCCATTTTAATTTCCAGACATTTCCCATATAATTCATCATGAGTTCTCATCAGAGGTGGGTTCCTACCAGTTCGCACCTATTCGGTAGAACCGGTTCGTCAAATCTACCGAACCGGTTAGAAGAGGTTCCACCAGTGGACCCGGAAAGCAGGCCACACCTACAGAAGAGGTTCCAAAATTTTTTGCAACCCACCACTGGTCCTTGGACATGATTATTCTACACTATCATGCTCATATTTATAAAACTCAGTGCCTCTGTGAAAGGTAAGGATGACTACTGCGTTTGTGGCGCAATCAGAACATTGCGTGTGTTGAAGTTGTTTTAACGCAAACCAAAGATGCCTTTTAAAAAACAGGTTTACATCATATTCTTATGCAGGCCAGTGCTGTGTGTGAGGTAATTTAAGGTGGTTCTGACAAGTGTTGTCAGCATCTTCATATCCAGTCACATGGGCGGCAAGCCACTCCCATCCGGTCACATGGGCAGCAAGTCACTCCCACGAAGGAGGCCACACCCACAGAGTAGGTTCAAATAATTTTTGAAACCCACCACTGGTACTCATCAACGTGATGCTTTGGAAAAGCATCAAGATTTCCTTTCCAGTACAAGTAGTCCTCAATGTATGACCACAATTGAGCTGTGGTTAAACGAGAAATTTGTTCAGGGAGTTTTGCCCCGTTGTACGATATTTCTTGCCATAGTTGTTAAGTGAATCACTGCCGTTGATCATGTAGTAACCTGGTTGCTAAGTGAATCTGACTTTATGATGGTTTCGGCATCCCGAGGTTATAGGATTGCCTTTTGTGGCCTTCCCAACTGGCTTCTGTAAAACAAAGTCAATGGGGGGGAAGCTGGATTTGCTTAACAACAGCATGATTCGCTTAACAACTGCAGTGATTTGCTTAACAAGCAAGGGAAAAAAAAGAATATTAGCCACCACTCACTTAACAAACCACTTTGCTTAGCCGTGGAAATTCTGGTTCCATTGGTGGTTATAAATCAAGAGCTCCTTCTACAGATTCTTTCATCTCCTACTTTATAATCAAAAGCCCTTGTTGGAGCCCAACCAACTGGCTTCCATCAATCTTTTTCATGAAACAGCATCGTAGTTTGCAAGGTTATTTACTACAGCTGTTCTTGAGTAGATCCTGGTCATGGAAGTTCATATCCTAGCTACTCTTGTTATTCCCCTGCCCCATGAGTCATACTTTGAAGTTCTCCTGGACATATCATTGTTTTAGCCCAACCTAGCGTGCTGTTACATTTCCATGAATCTTTAGGTTCAGTTGGACTGTTTGTATTCAGGTGGACCATTAATCATATATTTAATTAAGCTCAATATATCATCATCATTAGTAGATTTATTAGCCTGGAAGCCCGTAGAGATGTTCTGTTCTGTTTTTCTCTGATTCATTCAAACTTTGGTTCCTGTATGTCCAAAGGACCCTTCCAACATTAATCCACCCATGATTTATTAACAAGATAGAGTAGTTCAGCAGGGAGCAAGGCATTGCCTTAAAAAGCCTTTGAGGAAGTCAACTTGAAACATGACCTTCCGCCCTATCTTGCCCTAACACACCTGGGAGGGCTTTGGAAATTAGCTTCAAAAATAGCATCTCTGAAGCTATTGAATTGTCATTGAAATGACCTTTTTCTAACAGCTGAGGAACATTTAATCGGTTCCACCACAAAACCGCGGTAGACAAAAGCGCGCTCGACGAAAGCTCGTACGTGACGTCATCATAGCGCGACGAAAACATCGCGCTGTGATCGATAAATGTAAAAATAAAGCGAAAACCTTACCCTAACCCCCCCAAACCTAACCCTAACCCTAAACCTAAACCTAACCCTTCACCTAACCCTAAATCTAACCCTAAACCTAACCCTTAACCTAACGCTAAACCTAACCCTAACCCTAACCCTAAACCTAACCCTTAACCTAACCCTAAATCTAACCCTAAACCTAACCCTTAACCTAACGCTAAACCTAACGCTAACCCTTAACCTAACGCTAAACGTAACCCTAACGCTCTAAACCTAACCCTAACCCTTAACCTAACCCTAACCCTAACCCTAAACCTAACCCTTACCTTTATGTGAATCAGCTTGCTTTAATTTTATTTTTATTTCAATTTTTAATTTTTTTCGTCGCACTGTGATGACGTCAAATGCGCGCTTTCGTCGAGCGCGCTTTTGTGGACCGCGGTTTTGACGGGTCACGCATTTAATCATCCTTACCATTCCCTGTTGACCTACAAGATGGGGGCTTCCAAAGATCTCCAGAACTTGCTATGCCATTGTAATCTTTAATATAATAGGATAAATTATACAGTATTTTACCAGAGAAGAGGGATACAATCAGGATCAAGTGAGGAACTAATACCACTCTATAAAGCCTTAGTAAAACCACAGCTAGGATATTGCATCCAGTTTTGGTCACCACACTATAAAAAAAGAAATAGAAATAGAAAAAAAGATGTTGAGACTCTAGAAAGAGTGCAGAGAAGAGCAACCAGGACGATTAGGGGACTGGAGGCCAGAGGTGGGTTCCTACCAGTTCGCACCTATTCGGTAGAACCGGTTCATCAAATCTACCGAACTGGTTAGAAGTGGACCCGGAAAGCAGGCCACACCTACAGAAGAGATTCCAAAATTTTTTGAAACCCATCACTAGTCCTTGGATATGATTATTCTACACTATCATGCTCCTATTTATAAAACTCAGGGCCTCTGTGAAAGGTAAGGATGACTACTGCGTTTGTGGTGCAATCAGAACATTGCGTGTGTTGAAGTTTTTTTAACACAAACCAAAGATGCCTTTTAAAAAACAAGTTGACATCATATTCTTATGCATGCCAGTGCTGTGTGTGAGGTAATTTAAGGATGGTTCTGACAAGTGTCGTCGGCATCTTCATATCCGGTCACATGGGCAGCAAGCCACTCCTATCCAGTCACATAGATGGCAAGCCACTCCCACAAAGGAGGCCACACCCACAGAGTAGCTTCGAACAATTTTTGAAACCCACCACTGCTGGAGGCTAAAACATACGATGAACGGTTGCAGAAACTGGGCGTGGCTAGTTAGTGAAGAGAAGGACCAGGGGAGACATGATAGCAATGTTCCAATATTTGAGGGGATGCCACTGAGAGGAGGGGGGTCAAGCTAGTTTCACCTGAAGGCCAGACAAGGAACAATGAATGGAAACTGAACAAGGAGAGAGTCAACCTGGAAACAAGGAGAAATTTTCTGATAGTGAGAACAATCAAGCAATGGGACAGAAGTTGCCTTCAGAAGTTGCGGGAGCTTCATCACTGGGGGCTTTCAAGGAGAGAGTGGACTGCCATTTGTCGGAAATGGTGTAGCATTTCCGGTTGGACTAGATGACCTACAAGGTCCCTTCCAACCCTGTTAATCTAAATATCGCATTAACTGTCTATGGAGATTCTCAATCATCCAGGTCATAGTTGTCCCAAAAATGCTTTTCAAAAGGCAATTGGACTTTCTTTTTTCCTTGAAAGTATTTCACTTTTTATTCTTCGGCTCAGAATTGAAGAAGCTTCTTGGATGAGAAGCGAAACACTTTCAAAGGAAAAGAAAATCAAGAAAGTCCTGTTGTCTTTTGAAAAGCACTTTGGGGACAGTCACCTTAGCTATGTTTCACTTCAATTAAGCTCAGATAGAAATGAAATCACCTTTGAATTTGTCCTGACTCCCTCTGCTTTGTTTCCGAGGATGACTCTTTGTTCTCCTGAGGCTGCCACAAAGACGAGGGGGTCAACTTATTCTCCAAAGCACTGGAGAGCAGAAGAAGAAAGAATGGGTGGAAACTAATCAAGGAGAGAAGCAAACTGGAAGTAAGGAGAAACTTCCTAACAGTGAGGACAATTAACCAGTAGAACAGCTTGCTTCCAGAAATCGTGGGTGCTCCATCACTGGGTTGTTGTTTTTTTAAGAAGAGCCTGGACAATCACTTGTCTGAGATGGTATATGTTCTCCTCAGAGGTGGGTTCCTACCAGTTTGCACTAGTTCGGTAAAACCGGTTCGTCAAATCTACTGAACTGGTTAGAAGAGGTTCCACCAGTGGACCCGGAAAGCAGGCCACATCTACAGAAGAGGTTCCATAAAATTTTGAAATCCACCACTGACACACACACACAAACACACACACACACACACACACACAGACAGACTCACACAGAGAGAGAAAGAGAAAGAAAGGAAGAAAGGAAGAAAAAAATAAAATAAAAAGTGAGAGAGAGATGAAAGAAAAAAAGGAAGAAGGGACAGAGAGACAAAAGGAAGGGGGGAGAGAGAGAGAGAGAGAGAGAGAGAGAGAGAGAGAGAAAGAGAGAGAGAACATATGGTCGGCAAGCCACTCCCACCAGGTCACATGGCCGGCAAGCCACTCCCACAAAGGAGGCCACACCCACAGAGTAGGTTCGAATTTTTTTTGAAACCCACCACTGGTTCTCCTGCTTGAGCAGGGGGCTGGACTAGAAGACCTCCAAGGTCACTTCCAGCTGTATTCTATTCTATTCCATTCCATTCCATTCCTTGAGAGTCAATTACGATTCTTGTCCTAGTTAAAGTTGTTTTTGAAGGATTGTTGCAGAAATGTGGTCATGTCACTGGAGATCATCCCCACCTCCAACCCTTATGTAAAACGTTTTAGATGTATTTGGGCATCAACTGAGAGTTATTTCCCTAATGATAATGCCATTTAACTCTCTGTTTATGACATTTAAAGGTAAAGATTCCCCTTGCATATATGAGCTAGTTGTTCCCAACTCTATGGGGCATCTCCGTTTCTAAGCCAAGGAGCCAGCGCTGTCCAAAGACGTCTCCGTGGTCATGTGGCTGGCATGACTAAACACCGAAAGCTCACGGAACGCTGTTACCTTCCCACCAAAGGTGGTCCCTATTCTTCTACTTGCATTTTTACGTGCTTTTGAACTGCTAGGCTGGCAGAAGCTGGGACAAGTAATGGGAGCTCACTCCGTTACGCGGCACTAGGGATTCGAACCGCTGAACTGCCGACCTTTCTGATGGACAAGCTCAGTGTCTTAGCCAATGAGCCACCTTTTATCCCTTTTATAACATTTAGGAGGCCACAAAATAGGTATAAGAGTCGTTGTCCTGCGGGACACTTACTATTTCTATCAGAGAGGCCATGCCCTCCTGCTCTTTTACTGCTCTTTGCTAAAACCGGCTTTGAACCTTTCCTACTCAGCATCAAACCTTTCATTAGGTTTTTAAGTCTCTGGGAACTAAAGTCAAATGAGAAAATATAAATCATGACTGTGACTTTTTTTTTCTTAGGCTTTTTTCCCCAGTTCTATGTACGACTGCCAAGTTGTTTCGGTAATGTGTGTAGGCACACAGATATCTCCTGGCTCATTTCCTTGGAAGTACATTCAATCAAGAGCCTGCCTAGTGTTTTCAGGATCAAAAGGAATTGTGGAGTCCTTGGTGTTTTCCGAGCTCGTGTTTTTTTAAAAAGAAGTTTCATTACCCTGCTAAGTAATATTATCAGTGCTAAAAGGGAGTGGCTCTCTGTTTATATACAAGTGGCTTGCCTTGTCTCTGTTGGTGGGCATGTTCTTAGTGGTTCTTTGATTAGGCTGTTGTGTACTGTTGGATTGTTATTTTGTTGAAAACCCCTTAATGCACGACACATGGACAGACCTTACCATAATTTCTGTTGGAAAACTGTGAGCATTCTAGATCAAGCTGCGTCTAAAAACACTAGAGAATTCCTTGAAGCCTGGCTCTCAGACATACCAGCCATCAATGGGCACATAGAGATAAACAACATGTATACACCATTCAAAAGAGGCAATCAAAAAGCTAAAAAAGGAAACCAAAGACCAAAAGACCTCCCCGCCAGCAATCAACAGCCAGATGAGCAGAGATTAACACCAAGGTTAACATTAGACCAACAATCAAGCAATAAGCAATGCCCCAATGAAAGAACTACTAAATCAAGGCAAACATTCCAGCAGTATACAACAGCCTACTATATTCGGACTATAAGATGCTCTGGACTATAAGATGCACCTAGCTTTCGGGAAGGAAAACAAGAAAAAAAATCTGCCTCTGCCTTCCAGCAATTTGCCTTTTTGCAGCAAACAGCAAACAGCCTGGTCAGCTTCAACATAGCCTTTAGCACAAGCAGCTGATTGGTGGTTGGATCTGCTTCCCGGAATACTGCCTATCAGCTGTTCCAGGCTGTGGGGATCTCCCCCGCCCATCACTACCATCACCGCCCATCACTGCTGCCACCTATCGCCGTCTCTGCATTCCCATTTTTGGCCTCCGCACATCCAGTTTTTCCACTGGTCCCCATTTTTGGCTTCCACATGCCCCATTTTCAGCCTCCACACATCCTATTCCCGCCACCTGGAACAGGCCAAAAATGGGGTGCTTGCAAGCCAAAAATAGGGCACACAGAGGCTCAAACCAGGACATGCGGAGGCCAAAAATGGGGTGCGCGGAGGCAGCAATAGGCGGCGGCAGTGATGGATGGCAATGGTAGCAATGGGTGATGGTGATCTCCACAGCCTGGAACAACTGATAGGCAGTATTCCAGGAGGCAGATCCAACCGCTAATCAGCTGCTCATGTTAAATCAGGCTGTGCTGAAGTTGACCAAGCTGTTTGCTGTTTGCTGCAAGGAGGCAAATTGTTGGAAGGCAGAAGCGGAAGGGTGGGGGCCAAAGCGTCGTCAGGGCTTTAGCAACATTTGCTGTATAAGACACACAGACATTTCCACCCACATTTTTGGGGGAGGGGAGTGTGTCTTATACACCAAAAATATGGTAATCAAGGAGCCACCAAGTATACTCCCCAAAACACTGGCTACTTATATATAAACAGGGAGCAAAACCCACTTCCTTCTAGTACTGATGAAGTTACCTAGTTGGGTAATGAAATATCTGCCAGAAAACACCCAACCAAGGACTCCACAGTTCAACCCTAAGCTACAAATATTCTCTTTGATTGGTATCAAAAGGGATTGATTTAAAGCCAAATCATTGCAAGGAAATATCCGTGATTAGCAAGAGCACCACTTATTTTAAGATAATCAACTTTTAACGGCTGGCTTTTGAAAGAATGATAGATCTTTGAGCAATTTTATGACGCAGCTTTGCATCCACACCCCCCCCCCCAAAAAAAAGAGAGAGAAAAAGCCAACAGTAAAAATCCAGCATAATTTAATCAGAGCTTCAATGCAACATATTCTACTATAGTGAAATGGGTCTCTTCTTTAGAAAATGAGAAGCAAAAACAGGAATCTGGTGAAACTTAGAGAAAATGACACACTTTGCTTTTCCCTTTGAAGCACCGAACAGAATAGCAGAGTAGGAAGGGACCTTGGAGGTCATCTGGTCCAACCTCCTGGACAAGCAGGAAGGTGGTGGGATTCAAATTGTTTTACTACCGGTTCTGTAGGCATGGCTTTGTGGGTGTGGCGTGGCTTTGTGGGTGTGGCAGAGGAAGACTACTGCAAAATCCTCATTCCCTCCCCACTGCACTAACCTGCTTTCCAGCTCCATTCTCCTGTTCAGGACAAGAAAAGATCAGCTGGGAAGCAGCAGGGGCGTGGCCAGCCTATTTGCCGGTTCTCTGAACTACTCAAAATTTCTGCTACTGGTTCTCCAGAACTTGTCAGAACTGGCTGAATACCACCTCTGAAGCAGGAGACCCTACATCATTCCAGACAAATGGTTGTTCAATCTCTTCTTAAAATCTCCAGTGACGGAGAACCCACAACTTCTGAAGGCAAGTCATTCCACTAGTTAATTGTTATACCCATCAGAAAATTTCTTCTTAGTTCTCAGTTCTTGGATCTTTCTTTGAATAGTTTCCAACTATTGCTTCTTCTTCTGCCGTCTGGTGCTTTAGAGAATAGGCCTCTTCTTTGTGGCAGCCCCTCAAATATTTGAACACTGCTATCATGTCACCCTTAGTCCTTCTTTTCATTAGATAAAGAAGATTAAAAGAAGATTAGAAGAAGGAATATAGGAGAGGTGGGGGGAAGTTGGATAACGTAATTCTATTCACTTGTTTTAACTGTCATTAACTGACCAGGTTTGGGAAATAGCAATAGCAACAGCAGTTAGACTTATATACCGCTTCATAGGGCTTTCAGCCCTCTCTAAGCGGTTTACAGAGTCAGCATATTGCTCCCAACAACAATCCGGGTCCTCATTTTACCCACCTCGGAAGGATGGAAGGCTGAGTCAACCTTGAGCTGGTGAGATCTGAACAGCCGAACTGCAGAACTGCAGTCAGCTGAAGTAGCCTGCAGTGCTGCACTCTAACCACTGCGCCACCTGGTGGGTGGTACAGATAAGGACAGGCTTCAAAGCAATGGTGAAATTCAAATTCTTTTACTACCGGTTCCGTGGGCGTGGTTTTGTGGGCGTGGTGTGGTTTTGTGGGCGTGGCTTGGTGGGTGTGGCAGGGGAAGGAGACTGTAAAATCTCCATCCCCTCCCCACTCTGGGGCCAGCCAGAGGTGGCATTTACCGGTTCTCCAAACTACTCAAGATTTCTGCTACTGGCTCTCCAAACTACTCAAATCTTCCGCTACCGGCTCTCCAGAACCTGTCAGAACCTGCTGCATTTCACCCCTGCTTCAAAGCAACCTGAATTACAGGTTCTAGGCATAACATGAAACCCAGGTTTCTTGTTCCCGACCGCCATCCGGTTGCTAGGCAACACGAACATAGGCCTGCTAATTAGGTTTGTACTTAGGTGACCCTTGATAACATGGGGAAGACAAATAAATTTTCTGAGTTTGCTCTTCCTTAATGTCATCTGCTGCCACTGGTCCTCCAGCCCAGAGGTCTTTGTCTGGACTGGAAGATGGCTGGCATCAACCCAAAAAGTTTCTGGTTCCCAGCTTAGCCATTTATCCTAGAGCATCAGAACATTTTTCAGTGTTTCCGCCTGCCAAGGTCCATAAGCAGGAGCATGATTTATTTAAATCTGTTTCCACCCTGCTCCTACACATATTTATTTAGAACTAATAAATATTGAATGTCTCATTGAATTGAACGGCACCTACCTTCACCAGGCAGCTGTAGCTTAAGATGGCAGTCTGGGGAAAGAAGAATCGAGGGGAAATGAACAGTCTAATAAAATCTTCCTTGTGTAATATTTCCATATGGCCCGTTTTAATTTTAGATCTTCCTCGGTGGCTTCACGTCGTGCTCGGATAAACTTGTGAAACAAATCAAAAACACTTTGGCAGAAACGGGGCTGCGATTAAGGAATTCAGAGCAGGCCCGATACTTCCCTGGCTGCAAAAAAACAATAACATTTTGCAACGGGCCCCTTATCTCCAGCATCCATTTTTCCTCCCTCCAATTGCCATGGAGATACACGTCTTGCATTGGCAATGGATCATCGGCAGCACCTTGTATTCCAAAGAAAAAGTAAAGGAGGGAAGGTACTTTCCTCTTTACTTTTTACACGAGAGACTCTGGAAAGAATATCAAGAAGAGCAACAAGGATGATTAAGGGGCTGGAGGCTAAAACATACAAAGAACGGTTGCAGGAATTGGGTATGTTTACTCCAGTAAAAGAAGGACTGGGGGTGATATGATGGCTGTGTTCCAATATTTGAGGGGCTGCCACAAAGAAGAGAGAATCAAGCTATTCTCCAAAGACACTGAAGGCAGGACAAGAAGCAATGGGTGGAAATTAATCCAGGAGAGAAGCAAAATAGACCTAAGGAGAAATTTACTGACATTGAGAACAATTAATAGCAATAGCAATAGCAGTTAGACTTATATACCGCTTCATAGGGCTTTCAGCCCTCTCTAAGCGGTTTACAGAGTCAGCATATTGCCCCCACAGTCTGGGTCCTCATTTCACCCACCTCGGAAGGATGGAAGGCTGAGTCAACCTTGAGCCGGTGAGATTTGAACTGCCGAACTGCAGATAGCAGTCAGCTGAAGTGGCCTGCAGTACTGCACTCTAACCACTGCGCCACCTCGGCTCATTAACCAGTGGAACAACTTGCCTCCAGAAGATGTGAAAGCCCCAACAGTGGAAGTTTTTAAGAAGATGTTGGATAACCATTTTTCCGAAGTGTTGTAGGGTATCCTGGCTAAGTAAGGGGTTGGACTAGAAGACCTCCAAGGTCTCTTCCAATTCTGTTATTCTAGTCTATTTGTCTGCCATGTCCCCAATCAAATCAATCTTTCAACTAGAGCAGTGGTTCCCAAACTTGGCAACTTTAAGACTTGTGGACTTCAACTCCCAGAATTCTCCAGCCAGCTCTGCTCTGCTGGCTGGAGAATTCTGGGAGTTGAAGTCCACAAGTCTTAAAGTTCCAAGTTTGGGAATCACTGAGCTAGAGCAAAGCTATCCAGCATCTTCTAACCATTTAGTTTAACAAAATGTTGGTTTTTTTCTTACTTATTACATTTATACCTTGCCCGTCTCACTACCCAAAGCAACTATGAGCAGCATATAGATCTTATATGTAAGATTGGATTATTCCTATTTCCAGTAGGATCATAAATGGAATTAGAGCCATGCTTACGGAATTTTCCACTGGGGAAATGGGCATAGTCAAGTCTTTACTAGTTTTAGTCTAACTAAGAAAGCTATATTCTCACATAGCCTTATTAGTCAGATTTATTAAAAGGGGAGTGGGGTGGGAAAGGACTTCTTTCCAGAATTTTGGAAACTAGATATGTGTGTTTTAGTTCCATAGTTCTCAATGAGTATATTAATACCAGGTGGATTTTGGCCCTTGGATCCTCTCTCTAACTGCCCAAAGTACTGTCCAAGGAGCTGCTGATCCAGTTCTACTGAGGAATTATTGAGTCTGTCATCTTCACCTCTATAACTGTCTGGTTTGGCTCTGCAACGCAACAAGGCAGACACAGACTTCAGAGGATAATTAGAACTGCGGAAAAAACAATGGCTACCAACCTGCCTTCCATTGAGAACCTGCATACTGCAGGAGTCAAAAAGAGGGCTGTGAAAATATTTACAGACCCCTCACATCCTGGACAGGAATTGCTTCAACTTCTCCCCTCAGGATGCTGAGGGCATTGCCTGCCAAAATAATTTAGACACTGAGACAGATTTTTCCCTCATGCCATCGCTCTGTTGAATACCTAATTCCCATAGCACTGTTTTATGTCTAAGGATATTTACCCATCAGAGGTGGGTTCCTGCCAGTTCGCACCTATTCGGTAGAACCGGTTCGTCAAATCTACCGAACCGGTTAGAAGAGGTTCCACCAGTGGACCCGGAAAGCAGGCCACACCTACAGAAGAGGTTCCAAATTTTTTTGAAACCCACCACTGGTCCTTGGATATGATTGTTCTACACTATCATGCTCCTATTTATAAACCTCAGTGCCTCTGTGAAAGGTAAGGATGACTACTGCGTTTGTGGTGCAATCAGAACATTGCGTGTGTTGAAGTTGTTTTAACGCAAACCAAAGATGCCTTTTAAAAATCAAGTTTACATCCTATTCTTATGCATGCCAGTGCTGTGTGTGAGGTAATTTAAGGTGGTTCTGACAAGTGTCATCGGCATCTTCATATCCGGTCACATGGGCGGCAAGCCACTCCCATCTGATCACATGGGTGGCAAGCCACTCCCACAAAGGAGGCCACACCCACAGAGTAGGTTCAAACAATTTTTGAAACCCACCACTGTTACCCATGTAGTAAGACTACATTACTATTATCCTTATAATCTTTCCTATTACCTTCTCCTATTGGTATCTTATGATTCTATTACTTGTTGTTTGTATGTAAGGTAAAAGGTAAAAGCTCCCCTCACACGTATGTGCTAGTCGTTCTCAACTCTAAGAGGTGGTGCTCATCTCCGTTTCAAAGCCGAAGAGCCAGCGCTGTCCGAAGACGTCTCCGTGGTCCTGTGGCCAGCATGACTAAATGTCAAAGGCGCACGGAAGTCTGTTACCTTCCCACCAAAGGTGGTGCCTATTTCTCTACTTGCATTTTTACGTGCTTTCGAACTGCTAGGTTGGCAGAAGCTGGGACAAGTAATGGGAGCTCACTCCATTACACGTCACTAGTGATTCGAACTGCTGAACTGCCGACCTTTCTGATTGACAAGCTCAGAATCTTAGCCCCTGAGCCACAGCATCTCTTATTTGCATGTACTGAGAGCTTAACTAGGAAGACTATTCTAATTCTTGATCAGGAGAGGTGTTGTTAGATATGGAAGGAATGCAGATCTGTTGTGACTCCCCAATGTTTTGCAAATAGTCATTCAAATTCGATTATCTTTTCCCACTGGCAAAGAGGAATTTGGTTTTTCTTTTTTTTTAACAGAATTGTTTTTATTTTTTATTCTCTTGCATACCATTTTAGGTATACACTCACATACCCGTATTTTTCGGAGTATAAGATGCATCCTTTTCCCTCAAAAAAAGAGGCTGAAAATCTGGGTGTGTCTTATACATCGAATACAACATTTTTTGCACCCTGAAACCCTGCCCCCTTCACCAAAATGGCTGTGCATAGCTTGTAGGAGGCTTTCAGAGAGCTCCTGGGGGCTGGGAAGAGCAGAAATGAGCAAAAAATAGAGCATTTTTGCCCTCCTAGCCCCCAGCAGCACTCTAAAGCTTCCTAAAGGCTATCCATGCACTTTTTTAAAAAACAAAAAATGGGCCTGTTTTCATGAAAAACGGGCCTTTTTTGCTCATTTTTTGGGGGGTACCCCCCAGGAGCACTCTGCAAGCTCCCTAAAGGCTATTCATGCCTTTTTTGGGGGAGGGGGAACGGGCCGTTTTTGGGAGGTTTGCAGAGTGCAAATTTTTGTTTTATTATTTTCCTCTCCAAAACTTGCTGCATCTTAGCAGTTAGCAATAGCAGTTAGACTTATATACCGCTTCATAGGGCTTTCAGCCCTCTCTAAGCGGTTTACAGAGTCAGCATATTGCCCCCACAGTCTGGGTCCTCATTTCACCCACCTCGGAAGGATGGAAGGCTGAGTCAACCTTGAGCCCCTGAGATTTGAACCGCTGAACTGCAGATAACAGTCAGCTGAAGTGGCCTGCAGTACTGCACCCTAACCACTGCGCCACCTCGGCTCTTCTTATACTCCGGTGCGTCTTATACTCCGAAAAATATGGTAATTGTTATTCTTCTTTACATTTGTCATTCTTATACATTTATTATTTCATTTAATAGGTTATAATATATAGTTTGGGTTGCTTTATTTTCCACCCCTTCCTTCTGTTGTAACACTACCTTATTTTCCCTTTCTTTTCTCCCTCCCTCCTTTCTCTACTTCCTTCCTTCCTCCTCTCCTTCCCCTTCCCCTTCCTTCTTCCCTTACCGGGAATTTTGTTTTTCAAAGTTCATGAACCAGGAACCCTTCAGCTACATAGTTTTTCAATTCCTTGGATTTTTAGTCCTCTTGTGTTAGATGCTGTGTGCTTTGTTAATCATTATAAAATAATTGGCATATCAAGATGCCCTACTTTCTCTGTCTTCCCCCAAAGTAAAAAAAAAAAAAATGCTTATTCTTCTTTTTCCTTTTCTTTTCCCTTTTTCCTATTCCTTTCAAGTTCACTGAATTTTTTATTCACGCAAGATAACTAGTTTTTCAATATAAGCAGTCACACAAGACTGTTTAATGAGCATTTATCAAAGGAGGCGCGATGCAGTTTTGTATCTTAATTAAACACAGTATTATATTAATAGAAGTTTGAGAGGTTCTGTTCAGCTGATTCATCAATTTATGAGTTTCTTGTTGCCTTTTCATGACTGTGGCCAAATGACCTGGAAAGCCTACAAGGTTTTGAATCCCACATCCATTCAGGAGATGGAGGGAATCACAAAAATCTCTTCTTCTAGACTTCTCCCTCCTTCCTTTCATTTTCTATCTCTTCCTTCTCCTCTTCCTCCTCCTTCTCATCTTCTTCTTCCCTCTCCACTTCTTTTCATTGTCTATCTCCTCCTCCTCCTTTTCATTCTCTTATCTCCTCCTCCTGCCACTTCTCCCCTCCTCCTCCTCCTCTTCCTCCTTTTCATTCTCTCTCCTCTTCCTCCTGCTCCTCCCTTAATTGTCTACCTTCTCCTTTTTTCCTCCTCCTCCTCTTCTTCCCTCTTCCCTTCTTTTCATTAACTATCTCCTCCTCCTCCTCCATGTTGTTCTCTATCTCCTCCACCTGTTCCTTCTCTTCGTTCTCTTCCTCCATTTCATTCTCTATCTCCTCTTCCTCCTGCTCCTCCCTTAATTGTCTACCTTCTCCTTTTTTCCTCCTCCTCCTCCTCTTCTTCCCTCTCCCCTTCTTTTCATTAACTATCTCCTCCTCCTCCATGTTGTTCTCTATCTCCTCCACCTGTTCCTTCTCTTCGTTCTCTTCCTCCATTTCATTCTCTATCTCCTCTTCCTCCTGCTCCTCTCTTAATTGTCTACCTTCTCCTTTTTTCCTCCTCCTCCTCCTCTTCTTCCCTCTCCCCTTCTTTTCATTGACTATCTCCTCCTCCTCCTCCATTTCATTCTCTATCTCCTCCACCTGTTCCTTCTCTTCGTTCTCTTCCTCCTTTTCATTCTCTATCTTCTCCTCCTGCCACTTCTCCCCCCTCCTCCTCCTCCTTTTCATTCTCTATCTCCTCTTCTTCCTGCTCCTCCCTTAATTGCCTACCTTCTCCTTTTTTCCTCCTCCTCTTCCTCCCCTCTCCCCTTCTTTTCATTGACTATCTCCTCCTCCTCCTCCTCCTCCTCCTCCATTTCATTCTCTATCTCCTCCACCTGTTCCTTCTCTTCTTTCTCTTCCTCCATTTCATTCTCTATCTCCTCTTCCTCCTGCTCCTCCCCCCTTCATTATCTACCTTCTCCTTTTTTCCTTTCCCTCCTCTTCCTTCCTCTCCCTTTCTTTGCATTGTCTATCCCTTCCTCCTCCTCTTCCTCCTTTTCCTTCTCCCCTCTTCCTCCGTTTCATTCTCTATCTCCTCCTCCTGCCGCTTTTCCCCTCCTCCTCCTCTTCCTCCTTTACATTCTTTATCTCGGCCTCCTCCTCCTCCTCCTCCTCCTCCTCCTCCTCCTCCTCCTCCTCCTCCTCCTCCTCCTCCTCCTCCTCCTCCTCCTCCTCCTCTTCTCTCCTCCTCCTTTCCACTGGCCTGTCCTACCACAGTTCCATGAACAATAAACTAGAAAGATATGCAAGATTTTTCCCCTAGCATAGTTTTTTTAAACATTCTGGCTATAATAAAAAAGGCTTCTTTCCAAAACCTGGGAATTGTACTTCTCAAAGGTCACCATCGATCGAGGTCCTTTTTATCCAGAGCCTTAAAGGGACTCTTCCGCACGTATGAGTTAGAGAGCTTTTCCCCTTGGAAGATATCCCAAGTCAAAGGAGCTGGAGCAATTTAAACATGTTATGCTTTTGTTTAATATCCAAAGACCCAAAAGGAGGTTGATTGGGCATTTTTCCCATTTTTGAAGAGCCAAGGTGGCGCAGTGGTTAAATGCAGCACTGCAGGCTACTGCTAGATCAGCAGGTCAGCGGTTCAAATCTCACCGGCTCAGGGTTGACTCAGCCTTCCATCCTTCCGAGGTGGGTAAAATGAGGACCCAGATTGTTGGGGGCAATATGCTGACTCTCTGTAAACCGCTTAGAGAGGCCTGAAAGGCCTATGAAGCGGTATATAAGTCTACTGCTATATTTTCCAGAAATGGAAAAAAAAAAAACCCCACACTTGGATGTTTATGTTTCCAGGACACATATTTATTTAAGCAATATTCAAATTATTCATCACAAACAGCCAGGCGAGATTGCATTGTTCTTCCAGGAGATTTATAGCACCTGCATTCTATGTAAGCCCTTTCTCAGCTGGAGGTAAGACCCAGCTGGAGGTAAGACCCAGTTCTGACCAGTGTTAAGTCTAAGGTAGTCATGCCAACGTATAAGATCATTAGAGTTTTCTTTCTTCAAGTCTATAACTGCTTTCTGCTACTGTCTGCATCATTGGCTTGCTTGCTTCATACATCTCCCTTTGTTAATTGAATCCCCTGCACAATGACATCCCTGAGTCACTAGAAGACTATGACATTTGCAGGCTCCTGAATCTGCTCTCTTGCCTCTCTTCTGACTCACTGCTGACTGCAGCTGTCCTCAGGAGGAAGCATCTAAGGAGCAAAGTGGTGGAACTACTACTAGTGTTTCCCACCCTCTTCTGCCCCTCAGCTACTCCAAACTCCTTCCTGAAATTCTTCCCTTACACCCTAGGACCCAAGCTCTTAGAGAGCTGAAAGGGACTTTGGAGGTCTTCTAGTACAGCCCCCTGCCCAAGCAGGAGACCCTATACCATTTCAGGCAAGTGGCTGTCCAGTCTCTTTTTAAAAACGATGAAGCACCCACAACTTTGGGAGGCAAGATGTTCTACTGGTTAATTGTCCACACTGTTAGGAAGTTTCTCCTTAATTCCAGGTTGCTTCTCTCCTTGATTAGTTTCCATCCATGGTTTCTTGTCCTGGCCTAAATAAAGTTATCCCCCTAAAAAAATCAGAGTAATGACTGAAGCTCAATCACCAACACCACTTTTATCCGGTATTTTCCTGCCTGCCTGCCTGCCTGCCTGCCTGCCTGCCTCTCTCTCTCTCTCTCTCTCTCTCTTTCTTTCTTTCTTTTCTTCCTTCGTTCCTCTTTCCTTCCTTCCTCTCTTTCCTTCCTTCCTTCCTTCCTTCCTTCCTTCCTTCCTTCCTTCCTTCCTTCCTTCCTTCCTTCCTTCCTTCCTTCCTTCTTTCCTTCCTTGATTTTTGCTTGTCAGAAGGTCTCAAAAAGTGATTACATAATATCAGGACATTGCAACCGTCATAAATATGAGTTAGCTGCCAGTCTGATCTGAATTTTGATCACGTGCCCATGGAGATGCTGCGAACAGTCGTAAATGTGAAAAACAACCGTAAATCACTTTTATCAGTGCCATTGTAATTTCAAACAGTCACTACATGACACTAAATAAATGTAGGGTTACCTACAGAACCCTAAGAGACAGCTTTGGAAGTTTGCCAACAATGGCCATCCCTAGTTTTGCCGTAGCCCCTAGAAGTCCAAAGTTATTCTACGTTAAAGTATGGAAATGTCATTTAGACATCTAAAGTCCAGGCTCACAAGAGATGAGGAAGGGGAGGGGGGGGAATCACATGAATTTTTCAACACTTAGGTCCAAAATGCTGCTGCCAAAACAATTGGCTGGTTCAGGTTGGAGAAAGAGTGCGCCAAGCAATAAAGTTTGATGCAATTTGGCAATCGGATGTTTCAAAGGCTTCTCCCACCCAGAGCAAAATAAAATGGGACAACTTGCCATGGCCAACTCACTACAGCCAACTCGCTGCGGGACAATTTAACAATTCTGTTTAATTATTTAAAACAAGCAAAAGAAATATTTTAATTTTTGCCATTCACGTTTCATTTTGTCCCTCCTTTTGCATCCTTTCTTCAACGATTCTATCCCACTATTTCTTTTGATATTTGTGTAATTCTTGTTATCCGGCGAGCTGGCTGTGATCAACCCACTATCCTGCAGTGAGTGGACAATGGCAAGTTGGTCGCAGTGAGTTGGCTGTTCTGAATTGTAATAGACACCTCCACCCCAGTGGTGAAATTCAAAATTTTTACTACTGGTTTGGTGGATGTGGCTTGGTAGGTGTGGCATAGTTTGGTAGGCGTGGCTTGAGCATGGCAGGGGAAGGATACTGCAAAATCCCCATTCCTTCCCAATGAGCTGGGGCTCAGGAGGAAGATAATAGATGGGGGTAGGACCAGTCAGAGGTGGCATTTGCCGGTTCTCCAAACTACTCAAAATTTTTGCTACTGGTTCTCCAGAACCGGTCAGAACCTGTTGAATACCACCTCTGCCCCACCCCTGAAACTTCTCACTGAGTTTTGATACTCTTGGGAGAAGCTGTTTCTTCCATTTCTCCATCACTGGAAAACGTTTTTCAGGATAGCTAACCGGCAGCTAGATCTTCTCCTTCTTTCAGCCAACAAAATTGTGTTGTTGTTGTTGTTATTATTATTATACAATTGTATCACAGCGGCCAGTTGTTTCGCCGGATTTGGCATTGGTTACTAGTTGGGCCCCACCCAGGGGCCTAGGACGTTGTAACATATTTTCGTAATATGCGTGCAGATCCAAGCAGTGCGACTTTTTGCATTTGACTGATGGTGATTTTGTCAATTTTTAACTGTTTTAAATGTAATTCCAGTGCTTTTGGAATAGCACCCAGTGTGCCAATTACCCCTGGAATTACCACTGCTGGTTTGTGCCATAGTAGTTGAATTTTGATTTTTAAGTCCTGGTATTTTGCGATTTTTTTCATGTTCCTTCTCAGCGACCCTGCTATCACCGGGTATTGCAATGTCTATGATTGTGACCTTATTTTTCTCAACCAACGTGATGTCTGGTGTATTATGCGCCAGTATTTTGTCCGTTTGTATACGGAAATCCCACAAGATCTTGACCATCTGATTTTCGGTAACTTTTTCAGGCTGATGTTCCCACCAGTTTGTTGCTGTTTTAATATTATAATTTTTGCACAAATTCCAATGGATCATTTGTGCTACTGAATTATGCTGCAATTTATAATCAGTCTGCGTGATTTTTTTACAGCAGCTGAGTATGTGATCAACAGTTTCATCAGCTTCTTTGCAAAGTCTGCATTTGGCATCACCAGAGGATTTTTCGATTTTGGCCTTAATGGCATTTGTGCGGATAGCTTGTTCTTGCGCAGCCAGGATTAGTGACTCTGTTTCTTTCTTTAATGTACCTGCTGTTAACCATAATCAAGTTTTTTCACTGTCCACCTTATCTTTTATTTTTTCCAGAAATTGGCCATGCAATGCTTTGTTCTGCCAACTCTCCATTCTTGATTTTATCACAACTTTTCTGTATTCTTGTTTCGTCTGTTGGGCCTTCAGTAGTTTTTTGTTCTTTACTTCGATTAATAGATGTTCTTGACTTTCTTTTAAATAATCAGCCAGTGCATGTTTTTTCTTCTTCAACTGTTTGCTTCACTTGTAATAATCCTCTGCCACCTGATTTTCGGGGCAGGTACAATCTATCAGTATCACCATGTGGATGTAAACTGTAGTGCATTGTCATTAGTTTCCTGGTTTTTCGGTCCAAAATGTCCAAATCAGCTTGTGTCCAGTTAACTATACCAGCTGTGTATCTTATAACTGGTATTGCCCAGGTATTTATGGCCTTGATTGTATTTCCACCATTCAATTTAGATTTCAAAATTTTCCTAACTCTGTTGGTGTACTCTCGCCTGACAATAGTTTTTACTTCTCCATGCTTGATGTTATCCAACTGCAGAATGCCTAAGTATTTGTAGGCTTCATTTTCGTTGCATTTAATTAGTTGGCCATTGGGCATTTCAATTCCCTCACATGCAGTGATTTTGCCCCTTTTTATGGATACAGTGGCGCATTTTTCCATGCCAAACTGCATTGAAATATCGGTGCTGAATACTTGGACTGTGTTTGTCAATGATTGGATTTCTATTTCTGACTTTCCATAGAGTTTCAAATCATCCATATATAGTAAATGCGAAATTTTTTCAGCTTCTTTGGCTGTTTGGTAGCCTAATTTCATTTTTTTTAAGATTACTGATAGTGGGATCATTGCGATGATGAAGAGAAGAGGTGAAAGTGAATCACCCTGGAAAATTCCTCGCTTGATATTAACCATTCCGTAGATCTCATTCCCTACTGCCAACTCAGTTCTCCATTGTTTCATCGCCTTTTCAGTAAAGGATATAATATTTTTGCTAATGCCAGTTGTTTCTAAGCATTTTATGATCCAACTATTTGGCAGTGAGTCAAATGCCTTTTTGTAATCAATCCAGACCATATTCAAGTTCGTTTTTCTGTTCTTACAATTTTCTAATATCATTTTATCAATTAGGAGCTGATCTTTTGTGCCCCTGCTCCTTCTTTTGTTGCCTTTTTGCTCTACTGGCAAGATGTTGTTTGTTTCCAAATAATCCATCATGTTATCTGCAATAATGCCTGTGAGTAATTTGAAGGTTGTTGGCAAGCATATTATTGGTCTGTAGTTTTCAGGTGTTGTTCCTTTAGTTGCATCTTTCTGAATCAAGTATGTTTTTCCAGTTGTCAACCATTCATCAATTTGGCCCTTTTGTAAAATTTCATTCAGTTGCCTGGCCAATATTGCATGTAAACTGGTCAGATATTTGAGCCAGAAACCATGTAATTGGTCCTTTCCAGGTGATGTCCAATTCTTTACCCTTTTAACTCGATTTTTGACCATTATTATTATTATTATTGTTGTTGTTGTTGTACAATTGTATCACAGCGGCCTGTTGTTTCGCCAGATTTGGCATTGGTTACTAGTCAGGCCCCACCCAGGGGCCTAGGACTTCGTAACGTATTTTCGTAATATGCGTGCAGATCCAAGCAGTGCGGCTTTTTGCATTTGACTGATGGTGATTTTGTCAATTTTTAACTGTTTCAAATGTAATTCCAGTGCTTTTGGAATAGCACCCAGTGTGCCAATTACCACTGGAATTACCACTGCTGGTTTGTGCCATAGTCGTTGAATTTCGATTTTTAAGTCCTGGTATCTTGCGATTTTTTCATGTTCCTTCTCGGCGACCCTGCTATCACCGGGTATTGCGATGTCTATGATTGTGACCTTATTTTTCTCAACCAGTGTGATGTCTGGTGTATTATGCGCCAGTATTTTGTCGGTTTGTATACGGAAATCCCACAAGATCTTGACCATCTGATTTTCTGTGACTTTGTCAGGCTGATGTTCCCACCAGTTTGTTGCTGTTTTAATATTATAATTTTTGCACAAATTCCAATGGATCATTTGTGCTACTGAATTGTGCCGCAATTTATAATCAGTCTGCGCGATTTTTTTACAGCAGCTGAGTATGTGATCAACAGTTTCATCAGCTTCTTTGCAAAGTCTGCATTTGGCATCATCAGAGGATATTATTATTATTATTATTATTATTATTATTATTATTATTATTATTATTATTCAGGTCAGTGATTGGCTTTCCACAGTGATCTTTTTTATCAAGCCATTTCTAATATTTGCTTTTCTGCTTTGGAATTTTGTCATCCCCCCTTCTAGTTCCTGCTACCAGGAGTGCTAGCTGTTGCAAAGCAAAACAAGAAGAAGAAAAAGAAAGAAGAGAAACTTAAAATAGCTGTATAAGCTACTACCCAGCATCTCAGCTCTTTCCACAGGCTTTCATTTGCATTTCAAATGCCTTCTATATTTCTTATGCACCCCATGAAGGCAGATGTCTGTGGGAAAGTAGCATTCCTGCTGAGAACCAGTTTCTTTTCTAGAGTGTGAGGTGCTGACCCTGGAGGTAGAGGCCACTGAAAAAAGAGCCAGTGGGTTGCCCAGAGGGGAATTTCCAATCTAGGAAAGAAAGAGAATGTAGAATAATGGCTTCTTTTATAATAAATGGTCTATTTACTCATGGCAAGCTCAGAAATTGGCCTGTCTGCTTCTCTGGTGATTCTCCTAACATTTGCTGAAATAGACTTTGCTTTAGAAAGGAGGAGAAGACAATTATGGATGTAATTGTCATGGATGGAGGTAAAGGTTCCCCTCGCACATATGTGCTAATTGTTCCCGACTCTAGGGGGCAGTGCTCATCTCTGTTTCAAAGCCGAAGAGCCACCGCTGTCCGAAGATGTCTTCGTGGTCACGTGGCTGGCATGACTCAATGCCGAAGGCACACAGAACGCTGTTACCGTCCCGCTAAAGGTGGTTCCTATTTTTCTACTTGCATCTTTATGTGCTTTTGAACTGCTAGGTTGGCAGAAGGTGGGACAAGTAACGGGAGCTCCCTAATGGCGCTAGGGATTCGAACCGCCGAACTGCCGACCTTTCTGATCGACAAGCTCAGCGTCTTAGCCACTGAGCCAATGCGTCCCTGTCATGGATGGAGACCAAGTAGTTATTTTGAGGTGAGATGTCAAGGACTCTGTGTGAAGGATCGTGTGGGAATGCAAGAAAAGCAGCTTGGAGATTAAGCTCTATGATGAAGGAACTGGTGTCAGATACAAGAAATCGGGAACCAGGGTTGTTGTTGTTAGTTGAGAAATCATGTCTGACCCATCACGACCCCATGGATAACATTCCTCCAGGCCTTCCTGTCCTCTACCATCCTCTGGAGTCCATTGAAGTTCACTCTGACTGCTTCTGTGACACCATCCAGCTACCTCACTCTCTGCCGTCGCCTTCTTATTTTGCCCTCCATCTTTCCCAGCATTAGGCTCTTCTCCAGGGAATCCTTCCTTCTCATTAGGTGGCCATAGTCTTTGAGTTTCCTCTTCAGGATCTGGCCTTCTAAAGAGCAGTCAGGGTTGATCTCCTCTAGGACTGACCGGGTTGATTGCCTAGCAGTCCAAGGGACTCGCAGGAGTCTTCTCCAGCACCAGAGTTCAAAGGCCTCAATTCTTTGGCGCTCAGTCTTTCTTATGGTCCAACTTTCACAGCCATCCATTGTAACTAGAAAAATCATAGCCTTGACTATACGGACTTTTGTTGGCAGGGTGATGTCTCTGTTTTTATAGCAGTTAATAGCAATAGCAGTTAGACTTATATACCGCTTCATAGGGCTTTCAGCCCTCTCTAAGCGGTTTACAGAGTCAGCATATTGCCCCCAACAACAATCCGGGTCCTCGTTTTACCCACCTCGGAAGGATGGAAGGCTGAGTCAACCCTGAGCCGGTGAGATTTGAACAGCCGAACTGCAGAACTGCAGTCAGCTGAAGTAGCCTGCAGTGCTGCATTTAACCACTGCGCCACCTCGGCTCTAGTATGCTGTCTAGATTTGCCATAGCTTTCCTCCCCAGAAGCAAGCCTCTTTTAATTTCTTGGTTGTAGTCCTCATCTGCGGTGATCTTGGAGCCCCGGAAAATAAAATCTGTAGGTCGAAAATAAGGGTTTATACCTTGCTGCCTCTAAACAGGTATCTTAACTACTAATGGTCAAGACAAATTGGTGATAGATAAGAGTCAATGGAATTCAAGGAGGGAGGGCTGGATTTCTGGGTGTGAAGGGATTCCAGACTGATGACGTGTTTGACCACTCCCTCAGACATAACCTGGTAGTCTCCTACAACTTGGTATGTCTAGTTTAATGAAGAGAATGGTGACATTAGAACAGTCGTCCCCGTAGTTCAGAGATTCTCACAGAGAAGAGGGGGGTGGGGTATCAACCTGTTTTCCAAAGCACTTGAAGGCAGGGCAAGAAGCAATGGGTGGAAACTAATCCAAGAAAGAACCAATCTAAAACTAAGGAGAAATTTCCTAACAATGAGAACAATTAATCAGTAGAGTCGGTTATCTCTGGAGATTGTGAGTGCTCCAACACTGGAGGTTTTTAAGAGGAAACTAGGCAGCCATTTGTCCGAAATAATATAGGGACTTCTGCTTGAGCATGGGGTTGGACTAGAAGACTTTTAAGGTCCCTTGCAACCCAATCATTTTATATTCTATACTAACTGATAACCTGGCGTTATCCGGGTATTTATTTATAGGGGGGAAATGGCCAGACCAAATGTAATTTGTAATGTTGGATTTTCCCCCTTATTAGAGGGAGCCCCCTTGTGGAGTACTGTGAAGCCATTACCATGGGAACTCCACTGCGCTGTACAGTAGAATCCATTTACGGCTGTACAGTAGAAGCCATTTTAAGGCACAACAGGCTGTTTCATAGCAGAACACATATCCCGAGGGGTGTTAGGGGTGTCTTACCCCCCCCACAGTATTTTTTCCCAAAGAGTAAATCATCTGTGTACCTAGTTTGGTTGAAATTTATGTCTGTCTGTCTGTCTGTCTGTCTCTCTCTCTCTCTCTCTCTCTCTCTCTCTCTCTCTCTCTCTCTCTCTCTCTCTCTCTCTCTCTCTCTCTCTCTCTCTCTCTGGATAATGATTGTAGATTCATTTTTGCATTATTCTTCAGCTTCCCTGCTTCCATAGGTGCCTATTAATTCTGAAGGAAACTCGTAGGGGAATTTTTTCATGGGTGGTTATGCAGCAAATATGCAGCACTTAGCAACTAATGGCAAATCGTACTGAAAAATGGATGGAGAATTTCAGCTTCCCTGGAGAAATTCGGGAAAACCCTTGGTAACACTTTTTCCCCCCCCCTAAGAAATTTGATGGAGATTGTTGAAAAGTCTCTTGCACCCAGCATTCTTAATAGAAGATAGTCCTCAACTTATAAACCACGGTTGAGCCCAGAATTTCTGTTGCTAAGCAAGATGTCTGTTAAGTGAGTTGCATAACAATTTTGTGATCTGTTTTTGCCCACTTTGTTAGGCGAATGGCTGCACTTATTAGGTGATCCATTACACGATCCAGAGGTGCTGAAACCATTGTGAATTCTTTCCTATTGCCAAGCACCTGAATTTTGATCGTGTGATCATGGAGATGCTACTACAACTATAAGTCTGGGGTTCTGTCATGCCCCTGTTGGAGCCTGAATCTGTGGGGCAAGATGAGCTGGAACTGCAGCCTGCTTTGGAGAATAGGCTGACCTCTCCCCTTTTTTTGTGGCAACCTCTGAGATATTGGCAGATAGGGTTGAGAGAGATATGCCCTTGTAAGCATCGTTCATCCTGGTGAATTTTTCCTCCTTTGCAGGAAAGACATCTTCTTCACACATACACATTGCAACTAGATCATAACTGGTACATTTAAACGAGCATTTTCGGGGTTATTGTGGTTATAAAGCAGATGAATGTTGCTACTTGAGTTTCATGAGAGAATAAATAATTGGCTACAAAGGGCGAGAGATATGTGAGTCTTCCCCCCTTGGCTAAGTTTCAGAGCTGAATTGAGAAATAGTTACGGTTGCGCTGAAATTTACTTTGCAGTTCGGTTCGACTAATTTCTCCTCCTGCAAGAGAGGATTTTATTTCTGCAGCTCTTTGACTTAGGAGCAATTGGGATCAGAATTTCAGCTGCTAAGCAAAGGAATTTTTTTTGGCATGGTTATTAAGTGAATCATTACAGACATTAAGTGAATTATGCAGTCATCAAGCAAAAATCTGTAAAGCGAATCCCCATTGACTTTGAAGCCATGTCACAAATAACAACCGTATTACCCAAGGATGATACAACTATCATTGTACATGCTGGTTACCAAAGCACCTGAATTTTGATCACATGACCACGGGGGTGCTGCAATGGTCATAAGTGCGAGGAATGGTTTTAAGTTAAGAACTACCTCTCAGCTTGCATGCTACAGAATTTTTTCCCCAGGTTGGTTCTTCGGGGTAGTTTTGAGAGAGGGTCTTCTAGTCCAACCCCCTGCCCAAGCAGAAAACCCTATACCATTCTAGACAAGTGATGGTCCAGGCCTTTCTTAAAAGCCTCCAGTGTTGGAGCACCCACAACTTCTGGAGGTAAGCCACAGTGGCGCAGTGGTCAGAGTGCAGTACTGCAGGTTACTTCTGCTGACTGCCGGCTGCTTGCAATTTTGGCAGCTGGCAGTCGGCAGAAGTAAGAAGCGAATCTCACCAGGCTCAAGGTTGACTCAGCCTTCCATCCTTCCAAGGTGGGTAAAATGAGGACCCAGATTTTTGGGGGCTCTGTAAACAGTTTAGAGGGGGCTATAAAGCACTGTAAAGCAGTATGTAAGTCTAAGTGTGTTCTGACCCCCCTCCTCCATCCAGGAACGAAAGCCAAAACCCACATAAATAAAAAGGTTTCTTTTAATCAGTCAAGACTCTCGTTGGCTGCAAGCCACATAAACAAAGAGATAAGCACTCTGGCAGCAAGTCCTACAAAGCTTGGCAGCAATGCATACAAACTCTGGCAGCAATCCAGCCTGCCAAGTTTGTTTCTGGTTAGTCCTTAACGTGAACGTTGACTTCTGCAAAAGGGCGTGGCACAAGCAGTCTCTTTTATAATCAGGAGAGGATCTTAATAAGCATCAACTGAGCGTAATCATCTCCTATTCTACATCGGCATTGACCGATGATCTCTGGAGAGCCAGAGATGGAGGCTATGCGTCCATCCTGGTTCTCCTTGACCTCTCAGCGGCTTTCGATACCATCGACCATGGTATCCTTCTGCGACGACTGCGGGAGGTGGGGGTGGGCGGCACTGTTCTACAGTGGTTCTCCTCCTACCTCTCGGACAGGTCGCAGTCGGTGTTGGTGGGGAGGGAGAGATCGTCCCCGAGGCCCCTAACCTATGGGGTGCCGCAGGGTTCGGTTCTGTCCCCCCTGCTATTTAACATATACATGAAACCGCTGGGTGAGATCATTCGAAGGCACGGGATAAAATACCACCAGTATGCGGACGATACTCAGTTGTATCTGTCCGCCCCGTGCCAACTCAATGAAGCGGTGGACGTGATGAACCGGGGCCTTGAGGCTGTTAAAGACTGGATGAGAGCTAACAAACTGGTACTCAACCCGAAAAAGACCGAGTGGCTGTTGTGTTTCCCTCCCAAAAATTTGGCTAATGTTCCACCAATCAGGCTGGGGGGGCAAAACTTAACCCCCTCAGACAGGGTCCGCAACTTGGGAGTCCTCCTGGATCCACAGCTGAGTTTTGACCACCATTTGTCGGCTGTGACCAGGGGGGCATTTGCCCAGGTTCGCCTGGTGCGCCAGTTGCGGCCCTACCTGAACCGGGAGGCTCTCACAACAGTCACTCGAGCCCTTGTGATCTCTAGGCTGGAATACTGCAATGTGCTCTACATGGGGCTGCCCTTGAAGAGCATCCGGCGACTTCAGCTAGTCCAGAACGCGGCCGCGCGAGTGATCATGGGCGCACCTCGGTTCGCCCATATAACACCAATCCTCCGTGAGCTGCGCTGGCTACCTGTTGATCGTCGGGTGCACTTCAAGGTTTTACTTACCACCTACAAAGCGCTCCATGGTAGTGGATCTGACTATTTGAGAGACCGCCTCCTGCCAATCACCTCCCTGCGTCCCATCAGATCGCACAGAGTAGGCCTCCTCCGAATTCCATCCGCCAGTCAGTGCCGACTGGCGACTACGCGGAGGAGAGCCTTCTCAGTTGCCGCTCCGACATTATGGAACAACCTCCCCGTGGAGATTCGTACCCTCACCACAGTCCAGGCCTTCCGCACAGCACTTAAGAACTGGCTATCCCGTCAGGCCTGGGGATAGGATGACTCTCACCCCGCCCGAATATTGAGTGAATGTTGTGTTTTATGACCAATTTTCTTTAACCACGATTCTTTTTTAAGTCTTGTCTTGCACTCCCTTCCCTTTATTGTTGTAAGCCGCCCTGAGTCCCCTCAGGGAAAAGGGCGGCATATAAATTTTCAATAAAATCACTAAAAAAAAAAAAAATCACTATGATTACGCAGTTGTTCTTGCCGCTGAGTAGCCCTTCGACGGCGTGCATCCTGAAACAACTCACAAGTGTTTTCCTGATCACTCCCTCTGATCCAAGGCTTCAGCGCTCCCTGGTGGCCAACCAGTCTCTCCTCGCCCTGCTCGGAGTCAGCACCTTGTCCAGGGTCCTCCACCTCCTCCAGGGCCGACTCCTAAGACCCCTCGCTGTCGGAGTCTGGCAGCAGCTCCAACGGGCACCTGCCGGGCCACAACAAAGTGCTATTGCTATTGCTAAGCTCTTCCACTGGTTAATTGTTCTTACTGTCAGGAAATTTCTCCTTATTTCTAGGTTGCTAGTCTAGAACCCAATCTCTTTTGGGTAAGAAATTCAGTGTCCATCTTTTTTTCTTTTTTCTTTTAGCAGTAGACTCATTCTAATATCAGGTTGCTTATTTCTGATTGCCTGAGAATTTTCACAGCTATTAATCGCCAAACACGAGTTCTTCATGAGCTTGTAACCCCAGTACGTACATAACTTGAAAAGGTTATTTGATCACACTGTATCTTTACATAACTCCTTAGCTCATAAAGTAGAATTTTAGATGTATTTGTTTGTTTGTTTGTTTGTTTGTTTGTTTGTTAAATTTCTAGGCCGCCCAATCCCGGAGGAACCCCGGGTGGCTTACAAAGAAAGAAAAAGAAAGGCAAAATAAAAGAATAATTTAAAAATTCCCAACACGCATACATTTCTAATTGGGACTGGACCTTTACAATAAGGTCAACAGCCCCAGGCCTGCCGGAACAGCCAGGTTTTAACAGCTTTTCTGAAGGCCATGAGAGTGGGTAAGGTCCGGACCTCTGGGGGTAGCTGGTTCCACAGGGTCAGAGCAGCCACAGAGAAGGCTCTCCTCCGAGGGCCCGCCAGCCGACACTGTCTGGCTGACGGCATCTGAAGGAGGCCCACCCTGTGGGATCTTATCGGCCGTTGGGAGATGTGTGGCAGTATTATTATTTACACGTTTGCTTCCATGAAAGAGCAAACATCCAGATAATTTACCCAGACACTTAAAAAAGAGGAGAGATCAACAAATCAACACTGCTAATTTTCCAATTAGTAGTGAGAAAATATGTTTACGGAGAAGAACTTGCTTCCTTCAGCATCTCCAGAGCCTTCCTCATTTAATTTGGCCAAAATGATATGTAGAGAATATAATAGAATAGAATAACAAAGTTGGAAGGGACCAGTGGTGGGTTTCAATTTTTTTTTGAACCTCTTCTGTAGGTGTGGCTTGCTTTCCGGGTCCACTGGTGGAACCTCTTCTAACCGGTTCGGTAGATTTGACGAACCGGTTCTCCCAAATAGGTGCGAACTGGTAGGAACCCACCTCTGGAAGGGACCTTGGAGGTCTTCTAGTCGAACCCCTCTGCTTAGGCAGGAAAGCCTACACCACTTCATACAAATGGTTATTCAGTCTCTTCTTTAAAACTTGCAGTGTTGGAGCAATCACAACTTCTGGAGCAGTGGTGGGATTCATTTTTTTTTTTTTACTACCGGTTCTGTGGGCGTGGTTTGGTGGGTGTGGCATGGCTTAGTGGACGTGGCCTGGCATGGCTTGGTGTGTGTGGCAGGGGAAGGATGCTGCAAAATCCCCATTTCCTCCCGATCAGCTGGGACTCGGGAGGCAGAGAATAGATGGGGGCGGGTGATATTTCTCTAAGCTACTTAAAATTTCCGCTACCGGTTCTCCAGAACTGGTCAGAACCTACTGAATACTTCTGTTCTGGAGGCAAGTTGTTCCACGGAGTAATTGTTCCAAGTGTCAGGAAATTTCTCCTTCGTTCTAGATTGCTTCTCTCCTTGATTAGTTTCCATCCATTGTTCCCATAACTCAGGAGCTGCCACAAAAAAGAGGGAATCAAGCTAGTCTCCAAAGCACCTGAGGGTAGAACAAGAAGCAATGGGTGGAAACTAATCAAGGAGATATGCAACTTGGAACAGAGGAGAAATTTCCTGACAGTTAGAACAAATAATCAGTAGAACAAATTGCCTCCAGAAGTTGTGAATGCTCCAACAATGGAAGTCTTTAAGAAGATGTTGGATAACCATTTGTCTGAAGTGGTGTAAGGTTTCCTGCCTGACCAGGGGGTTGGACTAGAAGACCTCCAAGGTCCCTTCCAACTCTGTTATTCTAATTAGAAATACAAAATAAATAGAAAAGCAGTGGGGGAGGAGGAAACGAGAAGCGAGAAAAGATTTTTAAAAAAAGAAAAAAGAAAAAGGAGCATTAACTTCCGATTCTCTCTGTTACAGTAAAATAAGGCATTCAAATTACAGCTTTTTGCTTTTTCATAATAATATGAACAAGCCATTTCTATGAAGTTGTACCAGTCTAATTGGCAAAACCCAAAGTCAGAGTTTCACTCTTCTCCACCTCAAGCACAAAGCTCAGAAGTGGTTTCCATGTGGAAACAAAAGTACTCATGTTCTTTCTTTAATCAAAATAGTCAATTTTGCCATTTCAGCCAATTCCATCGCCTTCAGCAGCCATTCATCCATGGCAGGAATCGAAGGGTCCTTCCATTTTTGTCCGTGCAATACTCTTGCTTGTGGTCAACATATATAGCCATGATGGTGAACATGCGTGCCGGAAGTGGCACACATGTGCCGGAAGTGACACACAGAGCCATTTCTCTTGGCACGCCAGCCATCGCCCGTTGCTCTTCTGGGTTCCGGCGCACCAGCTTGTCTTTGTACGCGCATGTACATGAGAAACTGGAAGACCAGGTGACCGGCGCCCATGCGCATGCTGGAAACTGGAAGCTCACCGGGAAACTTCTCTTCCGGTTTTTGGCTCTCCCGCATGTGTGTGCACGCACTCCCTCTTCAGCACTTGGTGCCGAAAAGGTTCGCCAACACTGATATATAGTAACATTTCTCCGCACCCCCAATTCTTTTTCCATTAAACCCAGACTGGCTCTTGCCAATGTCTGGAAGCCTCAGCTTCTGCAACGACACTAAGGTATTGGATAATTAAACAATAGTGACCAACCAAAGTCATTCATTGAGAATCCATGCCCGTAGGCTTGAATCTTGAATTCTGACTGAGAGTTTCTCCAGCGTTTGCAGATATGCAAACTCCCAGAGTCCTTCACCAAGCATAGATATTGCTGAGGATTCTGGTAGTTGAACCAGACACATGCTTAGAACACCAAGGACTCCTTGTTTTGCTTTCTGCTTGATTGTTTGTCTGGTGTTAATCCCTGCTTATCTGGGTGTTAGCTGCTAGAGCCAAGGTGGCGCAGTGGTTAAATGCAGCACTGCAGGCTACTGCTAGATCAGCAGGTCAGCGGTTCAAATCTCACCGGCTCAAGGTTGACTCAGCCTTCCATCCTTCCGAGGTGGGTAAAATGAGGACCCAGATTGTTGGGGGCAATATGCTGACTCTCTGTAAACCGCTTAGAGAGGCCTGAAAGGCCTATGAAGCGGTATATAAGTCTACTGCTAAGTCTACTGCTGCTAGAGGGGATATGTTCCAGTCTTTCTGTTTTTAAAGCTTTTTAAAATTGTTTCTTTGGAATAGTGTGTATGCATGATTTGCAGGAGTTAGAATAATTTAATATTTATTTTACTTCGCCAACACTCATATATAGTAACATTCCCCCCCCACCCCCCCATTCTTTTTCCATTAAACCCAAACTGGTTCTTGCCAATGTCTGGAAGCCTCAGCTTCTGCAACGACACTAAGGTATTGGATAATTAAACAATAGTGACCAACCAAAGTCATTCATTGAGAATCCATGCCCGTAGGCTTGAATCTTGAATTCTGACTGAGATTTTCTCCAGCATTTGCAGATATGCAACTCCCAGAGTCCTTCACCAAGCATAGATATTGCTGAGGATTCTGGTAGTTGAACCGGACACATGCTTAGAACACCAAGGACTCCTTGTTTTGCTTTCTGCTTGATTGTTTGTCTGGTGTTAATCCCTGCTTATCTGGGTGTTAGCTGCTAGAGGGGATACGTTCCAGTCTTTCTGTTTTTAAAGCTTTTTAAAATTGTTTCTTTGGAATAGTGTGTAAGTATGATTTGCAGGAGTTAGAATAATTTAATATTTATTTTACTTTCAAAGGTGTACAGAAAAAAGGTGGATAGGAGCGTGACCTGACAAATGCGCGCACGACAAAAGCGCACCGACAAAACCGCGGTGCTAAAACCGTGACGTCATCAATGCGCCGACAACAGCGCGCTGACAGAAGCGTGATTTAAGTTAAGGAAAGGGTTAGGTTTAGGGTTAGATTTAGGGTTAGGTTTAGGGTTAGGATTAGGATTAGGTTTAAGATTAGGGTTAGGTTTAGGTTTAGGTTTACAGCGCGCTTCTGTCGGCGAGCTGTTGTCGGCGCGCTTCAGCGCTCATTCGTCGACGCAATTTAGAACTCGCGGTTTTGTCACCGTGGTTTTGTCACCGCGGTTTAGTCGGGCGCACTTTTTTCGGTTGTCCTTTTGTTGGTGAACCGTATAGAAGAGGTACCTCTTTGGTTGAAGAGGCTGGAAATGGAGGAACCTCATAACAGATAAAGAGGGGAATGAAAATGCATGCTTTATTTATTTTTCAGGATTTGCAGGAGTTAGAATAATTTAATATTTATTTTACTTCGCCAACACTCATATATAGTAACATTCCCCCCCACCCCCCATTCTTTTTCCATTAAACCCAGACTGGCTCTTGCCAATGTCTGGAAGCCTTAGCCCATCGCTAAAGCTGACTCATGTAGTTAAAAATTTGTTCCTGTTGTTTGGCAAGAGTCCGGCCGATGTCCCTATTCATTTATTGATGAGTCGAGGAAATGGGGACGAAAAAGCTGCATTGTACCTCGTCAACAAGAAAAGACTTCTGTTCTGCTCATTCTCCCACTTCTGATCAATCTGGAAACCCAGGAAGTGGAATAAATTAAGTCACTATCTGGAAATAAAGGATGAAAAGAAAGCCCGCATGCGGCTCAGCGGGAGGCACCACTTATCATTTATTATGACTCTCCTTAAGTCGCTGCTCTCCGATCAATTATTTCACCTAGACAGCCATAAACACCAGAGTTCAATTATCTGACTCATAGATGAGCAATAGGCTGATGCACCTTCTCCCATTTGGGAAGGATATCATGTTGAATTACAGAAGCAATCCAATTACAGAAATGTTAGCAGATCAATTACAGGAGGTCTGTGGATGATGATTTCGACTATTTTGCATACGTTTAGAGATGGCATTTCCGGACAAAGTATTAAGAACTTCGTCTGCAGCTTCGCAAAGTATCGATAGCCAATACATGCCGACACCCACACGCTGCTGTGAGAAGTTTTGCATCAAACCGTATTTTGTTCTTTTATCCTGCTTCCATCTTCCTTTAAACATTAACAGTAACCACAATGGGCTGAGAATTGGAACTCCACTAGAAAAACTAACAGTCAAGCTGAAACTAAGTTAATCGAGTAAAAATAGCAAACGGAGGAAACATTTTTTACTCAAATGTCCTCAAACCCCCAAATAAGTTACTGAGACCTAATCCACATATCAAAAGATAAAGTCTTTAAAGACAAATAGAGTGAATTAAATAATTAGGTTTCCCAGCGGAACTGCATGTTCACAAGAATAAACATCATAGGTGAGATAACACGCATGCACACACACACACACACACACACACACACACACAAACACACAAACACACATACACACATGTCAAGTGTCACCCTAGAATCAACCCATAGACGTTTCCACACCCAGGACAAGCTCCTCTATAAAAACTTTGTCGCTGTACCCCATTTCTTTGCAGCTGCCCCTAAAGGCAGACCCTTTGCATTTAAGAATAAATATGTCTTCTTTCTTCACAGCATTCTGGATCTCGTTTTTATTCATTCCTGCACAATCCCGGCTCGAGTTGGAACCCCAAATTATTCTTCTGACACTGTTGAGCTAGAATAATGGTTAGTAAATTTTTAACATTTTAAAGCAGATGTTGTTTTGCATCGCTTGGTCATTTGGTGTGTGGGAAGTTATCACCCAGCCCTCTCCCAGAAAAATGAAATATCCTAGGAAATATTGAAAAGGCAGAATATTTCTCTGGATGTGAAAAGAAACATGTTTTAAAAGACAGAATAGTTGCCTATAGCTTTCTGCCCATCCCCAGCTAATGGGCCATTAAAATGGCCAGGCTAGCCCACTTTACATAATAAAGACTTCTCCTCACTGCAGCTGTAGGGGGAAGGGATATTACTCAACTGACCACACAACTGAGAACTCATCACAGCCTAGAGAGTAGCCCCCTGCATGGCACCATGGGAGTCTGACAACCAGTCAGAATACAATTCTTACACAGGAACAGGAAACAGAGAGGTGGGACTAAACAGGGTATAAAAAGCCTAGCAAGCCCCTCCCTCAGCCCTTCTCTTCTTCTTCACCTACATTGAAGCATGTGATCACCTTTTCTGGTCAGGGCTCAAGCCATGTGGTCTTATCCACCAATAAACCATCTTTCCAAGCAGCCTCCATGTCTCCAGTGTCTTTTTCCCCACTTGGAGCTGAACCCAGAAGGACATTTCTTTCAACAGGTGTTAGAGTTACCAATCATTCAGATTAAAGATAGACAGAAAGGAGCCTTATCTAAGTAGCCAGAATATACAGTATGTCTGTCTATCTCTGTCTCTGTCCCTCTCTGTCTCTCTCTCTGTGTCTCTGTCTCTGTTTCTGTTTCTGTCTCTCCCTCCCTCCCTCCCTCCCTCTCTCCCTCTCATTTTCAACACTGGTTTTCTTTGTTATAAACTATTTAATCCTTTAAAGTGGAGGTGCCCACTGCAGAATCTAAGACTTTTGAACAAAACAACATGGAGAAACATTAAATTTTTATCCCACCTTTCATTGGTTGCAAGAGGCTTGCTTGGCTGTTGTAAATCTACTGCAACGACACTAAGGTATTGGATAATTAAACAATAGTGACCAACCAAAGTCATTCATTGAGAATCCATGCCCGTAGGCTTGAATCTTGAATTCTGACTGAGAGTTTCTCCAGCGTTTGCAGATATGCAAATCCCAGAGTCCTTCACCAAGCATAGATATTGCTGAGGATTCTGGTAGTTGAACCGGACACATGCTTAGAACACCAAGGACTCCTTGTTTTGCTTTCTGCTTGATTGTTTGTCTGGTGTTAATCCCTGCTTATCTGGGTGTTAGCTGCTAGAGGGGATACGTTCCAGTCTTTCTGTTTTTAAAGCTTTTTAAAATTGTTTCTTTGGCATAGTGTGTAAGTATGCTTTGCAGGAGTTAGAATAATTTAATATTTATTTTACTTTCAAAGGTGTACAGAAAAAAGGTGGATAGGAGCGTGACCTGACAAATGCGCGCACGACAAAAGCTCACCGACAAAACCGTGGCGCTAAAACCGTGACGTCATCAACGCGCCAACAACAGCGCACCGACAGAAGCGCGCCGACAGAAGCGCGATTTAGGTTAAGGTAAGGGTTAGGTTTAGGGTTAAGTTTAGGGTTAGGATTAGGTTTAGGGTTAGGATTAGGGTTAGATTTAGGTTTACAGTGCGCTTCTGTCGGCGAGCTGTTGTCGGCACGCTTCAGCGCTCATTCGTCTATGCGGTTTAGAACTCACGGTTTTGTCACCGCGGTTTAGTCGGACGAGCTTTTGTCAGTCGCCCTTTTGTCGGTGAACAGGATAGAAGAGGTACCTCTTTGGTTGAAGAGGCTGGAAATGGAGGAACATCATAACAGATAAAGAGGGGAATGAAAATGTATGCTTTATTTATTTTTCTGCTTTGGATTGATGAAAGAAATACCCTTCTGGGTTTGGCTCCAAGTGGGGGAAAAGACTCTGGAGACATGGAGGCTGCTTGGAAAGATGGTTTTAATGGTGGACAGGACCACATGGCTTGAGTCCTGAACAGAAAAGGAGATCACATGCTTCAACATTGGGTGAAGAAGAGAAGGGAGGCTGAGATGATGAGTCCCTGGTTTTATGCCCTCTTTGGCCTTTGATCTTGAGCTTGTATTCTGATTGGTTGTCAGACTCCCATGGGCCCATGCAGGGGCAACTCTCTAGGCTGCATTTTGAATCCAGGTTTGGTTGAGTTCTCAGATGTGATGTGGTGAGTTGGGGGTTTGGTCAATATTATCTTGCCTTAATCCCATCCCCCTGGAGCTGAAGTGGGGAAGTCTTTATTATGTAAAGGGACTAGCTTGGCCTTCTTAATGGCCCATTGACAAAGTGGGGATGGGCAGGAAGCTACAGGCAGCTATTCTGTCTATCAAAACATATTTCTTTCTTTTCACATCCAGAGAAATATTCTGCCTTTTCAATATTTCCTAGGATTTTTCATTTTTCTGGGAGAGGGCTGGGTGATAACTTCCTACAGGGGAGAGTCGGGTTTCCAGTGATTTGTAAAAATTAAAAGCCCATAGAAAAACAAGTCAGTTTGACTGAAGAGTGAAAGCACATAAAATGCACATATTTTCTAAAGCATCTACAGGGGTGGTAGGGAATAATCCATCTCTCTTTAGTACCAAACCATAATGCAGAGTTGCACCTGTGCTTTCCAAAATCTTGGATGCAGTCCTGACAATCTTAAAAATTGTTACCTAACAGTAACTTTAATGTTATCCAAAGAGAAATATATTAGGTGCTCCTCAGTAATAATATAATCTCAAATTAATTTTTATTACACACAATTATAAATGTAAAATCTTTTTAAAAATCATTTTTGGTGGTGGTCCTACAGATTAAGTTTTAAAGAGCAGGTTCTTGGCACAGTAGCCCATGGCATCCCTTTGTCTGTAATTTTTTATTTTTTAAAAATAAAAATATTTACCCATTATTCAAAAGAGACAATTAAAAAATAATCTAAGAAGGAAACAAAAAACCAAAACTCATTCACTAACATCCAGATAAGCAGGGATTAACACCAGACAACCAAACAACCAAACAAACAGAAAACAATACATTTATCAAGGTATTACCAATTTTATGACCTTTTTGTGGTGGTTGTTAAACAATTCAATACAATTATTAGGTGAATTCAGGGTCATTAAGTGAATACCTCAGTCATGAAGTGAACCAATGGTTCGCTATGGACACCTTTTTGCCAAAGTCCAGAAGGAAATGTCATGTTGTTGAGCACTTAAAGTTGAGTCACATGACTGCAGGGGACCCTGATGGTTGGAACTTTGGATCTGGGTCATACCTCAAGATAGGCCCATTGTAATTGTGAATGGTCACTACGCAACTGGTTCGTAAGTCAAGGACTATGGATAGCTTAATTCCCTGCATAAAGTATGGATGTCTGTCAGTGGTGGGTTTCAATTTTTTTTAGAACCTCTTCTGTAGGCGTGGCTGCTTTGTGGGAGTGGCTTGATGGCCATGTGACTGGGTGGGAGTGGCTTGCCAGCCATGTGACTGGGTGGGCATTGCCAACTTGTGAAATGTGGTGAAACTCACTTAACAATACTCTTGCTTAGCACCCAAAATGTTGGCTCAAAAACTCTGGCATTGAAGTGTGCAAGTCTTAAAGCTGTCAAGTTACAAGTTGCACCCCTAACCCTTTAGAAAAAAAGACTCTAGGGATGTTAAAACTTGACAGCTTTAAGACTTGTGGACTTCAACTCCCAGAATTCCTCCTCCAGTCATGTTGGCTCAGGAACTCTGGCGTTGAAGTGTGCAAGTCTTAAAGCTGTCAAGTTACAAGACCCTCGTACCCCTAACCTTTTAGAAAAAAAAACCCAAGGGTGTTCAAACTTGATAGCTTTAAGACTTGTGGACTTCAACTCCCAGAATTCCTCCTCTCACTCTTCATTTTGATGATGTGCAGATGGGCAGGGGGAGGGAGCTGGAACGGTTCTAAACGGCAAGATAGATTTGTGGAACCTCCTCTACAGAAGAGGTTAGAACTGGCAGGAACCCACCCCTGATGTCTGTGCAGGAGAGGGATTAAGGGAGGCTATTCACATTGATATCATAATAATAATGTGATTTCCATTTTTGGAAATAAGTACACATTGGTGGCATCCCGATGATGATGTTCCCACATGAACTCATTTTGGTGTCTTCAGACTTTGCTGCGGATACTGTTGTTGGCCATAGATAGGATGAATGCCCTCCAACTTTCTCTTTCACTACCTATTATGATGACACATCAAGACCAATATAAATGATCAAGTGTATATTTAACACGAAGCTGCACCAATTAAAAAGTTGCACTCGCTGTTTAAAATGGGCCCACAGCATTAATCAGCCAAACCAATTAAAGCTTGCAGGTCTAATTTTCTTGGAGAAGCTCCAGCTGCTGAAAGTTGCAGCTCCTTATTATACAAAAAAACTTTCTTAAGAATGTAAGAAAAAAACGTCCTGTTGGGTTGAGCCAAGGTCCATCTTGAAGGGGACAACCAGAGTCCTGTGAGACAGGGGCCACCAACCTTTCGGACCTCAGAGACCGCTACATTCATCATTTTAAATGCCGCGGACCACTAATATGATTTTTTTTTTAAAAAAAGAGAAATCGAGAAAAAAAGAAACATTTCTGCGGACCACCAAAATTTTTTCACAGACCACTGGTGGTCTTCAGACCACGGGTTGGTGACCACCGTTGTGAGATGCTTGCAGGCAGAAGATAGCTGATGTTTGGAACAATGGTGGGTTCTGGATCCAGTCGCAACCTGAAGTGACTTCCGGTTTTCCTGTAGGAGCATTTTTTCGTGCTCCGGCGGCTTTAGGAGAAGTCTCCAGAGCATGGAAAATGCCCCAACGAACCTCTGGTTTGCACATAGGGTTGTTTTTTGCTCTCCGGAGGCTTTAGGGAAGTGTCCGGAGAGCGAAAATCGGCCAGAAAAAAAGGCTGAAGTCAACTGGCCAAGATACGCGCTGGAGCTGACAGGACAATGTCTCGTGTGCCCTAACAAATGGCTCCACGTGCCACCTGTGACATGCGTGCCATAGGTTCGCCATCACGGTTCTAGCCCAACCTTAGACATGAAGCCAGCTGGGCGACCTTGGGCTTCCTTAAAAAGGAAACAAATAACCGCTTCTGAAAAACTTTGCCAAGAAAACTGCAGTGACTTATCTTCAGGCGGTTTCTGAGAATCGGACATGGCTGCGTGGAAGAAAAAAATATATTGCGGCACTCAAAGGTAGCAAGGTTTACCAGTGAGCCATGTAAGGATTGCTTTTTATTGCTCCTAAATTTTGCAATGTTGTGTGTTTACCGTTCCGCTGAAAAACCTCATCTTTCCTCTACCACACAAGATGTTGTTAGACCTTTGTGTTATTTTTTTCCCCAATTCCCTACCTTTGCTCTAAGCTAAAACATAACAATGGCTGCAACTTTTCTTCACGGTGGACATGCAGCAGCTCTTTAATCATTCCGGATGCTTTGTTTTGAGGGTTGTTTTTCTGCCTCTTTTGCAGAAACAGAGTATTTAGTTTCAAGGGGAGTTAATCCCTGGGCTACACTGAATAGCCTAAATCTATCATCCCATTGATTTGGTTTAGTTACCTTAGGGCTACACAGTACATTGTCAAAGAAAAACCTTGCTTAATTTACATAAGCCAAGGGCACAAAATGATGCTAGCTAATCTTTCCCACTTTGCAATGTGATTCTTGCTTTTACCACAATCCTGGCCATTGCAAGAAACAAATCTTGCAATGGCCAGGGTGTCATATTTATGGTCTCCTGGTTAGTAGCAATAGCAATAGCAGGTAGACTTATATACCGCTTCATAGGGCTTTCAGCCCTCTCTAAGCGGTTTACAGAGTCAGCATATCGCCCCCACAGTCTGGGTCCTCATTTCACCCACCTCGGAAGGATGGAAGGCTGAGTCAACCTTAAGCCAGTGAGATTAGAACCGCTGAGCTGCAGATAACAGTCAGCTGAAGTGGCCTGCAGTACTGCACCCTAACCACTGCACCACCTCGGCTCGTAACCTGGACCTTACACCCAGTGGTGGTTTCCTCTCCCCGTCGCTACCGGTACTGTGCTCATGGGGCCGCACGTCCTTTCGTGCACACGTGCTGTGCACATATGCACACTCCACCATTCCTGCAACACCCAGCTGCTTGTCGGAGCTGGCGCAGGTGCCGCACGCTGTCCGTGTGTGCGCAATTGGACGGTTGCTTTAAAAACTGCGGGCAGGCGGGTGGGCCAAACGAGCAATCATACCAGTATGCTGTCAGCTGCTCCTGGCTACTTCTGGTACACCCGTACCGGGCCGTACTGGCTGAAACCCATCACTGTCTACATCAGTACATAAAACTGCATCTCAGGCAGTGGTGCGATTCAAATAATTTAACAACCGGTTTGCCCAGGGTCAGGTTGGCTGTTGTGGGAGGCATGGCCCATCCCCGTCTTCCAGCTCCGCCGCACATGTGGGGTGATCCTCCCATAACAGCCAACCTGACCCTGGGAAAATCAGTTGTTAAATTTCCACCCTCTGCCGAAAGGTGGATGCTTGTCTGCATGTTGGTCTCATGGCTGTTTCAGCCTTCTGGACACGACTTCTTTACGAGGTGAGGTTTCCAAGAAACGAGGAAGGGGGAGACAAGGAGTTGATGCTCCCAAGAACCTGCGTGGGAAAGTGAAGAATTGGGGGGAAGTGGAGGGAGGGATTCCCTCCTCTCCGTGGAGCTCCGTGCAGGGGGTGTTGGGCAGTCTGTAAAAGTGAGACCGGCAAGGAATTAAGGTGGCAGCACAATTGAAGCTGGACCCAATGGAGGGGAGACTACGGGGTTAGTTTGGCCAGGCAAATTATTACACACACACACACCTGCTATCAAAGTGGATTCTGGGTGTTGCGCTGCAATGGTGAAATGGGCAACAGAGTGGTCAGCATGAGGGAAGGAAGAGGGACAGGGAGAAAAGAGGGAAAGTGGCCTTCTCCACTCCATTGCCTATTTCTCCATTGCAGCGCAGCACCCATGATCCACTTTGATACAGTGGGGTGGGTAATTTAACAACCGGTTTGCCCGAAGTGGTGTGACTGGTCTCAGGCTGTTGGTTTGAGCTCCAAGCTTGGCAATTTGGTTTCACTCATTTCGTCACCATTCGAGGAGACATCGTCAGTGCATTTTGAGTTGGGCTTCTCTGTCAGAACATAGGCTTTTAAATACCTTTTATGTGATGCAAATTAGTCTGAATGTTGATTGTGTAGATGCTTGTGAGTCATGGTGTGATTTCAAACTCTTTGATTGTCTGGCTGTTGTTGCTGGGTTACAGTTAAGTACCGTCTGTGTGATGCAGATTAGGATTAGAGTTTATCTGGGTGCTTCTGAGTCATGGTCTGGTTTTGGCTTGTTTGATAGTTTGAGTGGCTGGCTGTTGTTACTGATATGTGGTTCAATTTCTTGTGTACCAATGGTTTATAATTTTGTTGCTGCATAGTGCAGCAACAAATGCTACCTTTGGGATTGTGATTGATGCAGTTGTTTCATTCTCAGCGATTGGTAGACTGGATCAAGGTCAATATTCTTGTTTATTGACTTGTTGGTAGAAAACCAGGCTTCAAGGAATTCTCTTTCTGTCCTTGCTTTTGCCTGGGTTGCAACATTGGTCTCAGTTAGATCAAGTTTGTGACCTTCTGAATCTTCATGGATGGACAAGAGGGATAGTGGGCCATGTCTTTTGAAGTGTTCGTGCAATCTGGTTGATAGTTTTCTTCCTTTGGCCAACATAGTTCTATGCTGCCAAATTGCAAATCGCCATGCTCAAACTACCTAACTACCAACCCGAGCTACTAATCTTCAAACACATTTCAAACCTGCCTCTTTCCAAACACTAGATGGTAGCAAAGAGAGCTAGAAAAGATTGTTCTGTGCTGCCACCTAGCGGCCACCTTCTGAACTGCAGTCAAGCTATTGTGCAGCCATCATTATAAACAGGACCCTTGCTCCCATGTTTATTCATGGCAACTACTTGCTGGTGTATAAAAGCATGATCGGAATCCTATTTTATTGCAGGAAAAACTGGCCTAACTATTGTTTTTAAAGGGGGGGGTTCAGTGGCTAAGATGCTGAGATTGTTGATCAGAAAGGTCAGCAATTCGGCAGTTTGAATCCCTAGCATCGCATAGCGGAGTGAGCTCCCATTACTTCTCCCAGCTTCTGCCAACCTAGCAGTTCGAAAGCATGTAAAAATGCAAGTAGAAAAATAGGAACCACCTTTGGTGGGAAGATAACAGCATTCCGTGCGCCTTTGGCATTTAGTAATGCCGGCCACATGACCACGGAGACGTCTTCGGACAGCGCTGGCTCTTTGGCTTTGAAACAGAGATGAGCACCGCCCCCTAGAGTCAGGAACGACTAGGACGTATGTGCGAGGAGAACCTTTACCTTTTTATTGTGCGGCCATCATCGTAAACAGGGCCCTTGCTCCCATGGTTATTCACGACAACTGCTTGCTGCTGTACAAAAGCATGATCAGAATCCTATTTTATTGTAGGAAAAACCGGCCTGACTATTATTTTTATGGAGTGGTCTCAGGAAAGGAAAATATGAGGAGGTGCATTGTAATACCTTCTAAGTGGGTGTGAAAAGATTTATTCTTGACACGGGTAAATGTTTCACTTTCTTGTCTCGGTGGAAAAGCTGGGTGTGCTCCCAGTGAATCTGGCTGTGGAATACACAACTCAGCACTGTACCAAGGGACAAGATGATTGCTATGTGGGAGAGTCGCCGTAAATGCTCTCTGTCATCTGCTACTTGCAATATTTCTGTCTTTGCCAGTTGCCACATGAAAAGCCATCAAATCCTCCTCTTCAATATTGTATCACGGTAGCTATTAACCATCGGGACATTATCCTCTTCTCTATAAACCATATCACGGGCAAAAAAAAGATAACAGATTATTATATTTGGATGGTGGCAATTTATCAAGCGCATTGTTTAGGGCACCTTTGCAAAATCACTTTGAAGGTTTCAAGGAGGTTATTTTGATGGGATCAAATTCTCCTCCAGTGAAAACACAGATTGTCATAAAATATAAAGGAAGGGTGGGTGTTGTTGCTGTTGTTGTTGTTGTTGTTTGCTGTTTGACAGCTATGGGAATAAGAGGAATTTCTGGATATGCAAACCCTTCCTTAGAAATATTCCTAAAAGAAATCTGGAAAAATAATTTTGGACTTTTAAGTTTTACCTGTGCCAAGTTACATACTTGGTGGGATTCACTTACCTTCCCTAAAGGTAAAGGTTGTGTGTGTGTGTATGTATGTATGTATGTATGTATGTATGTGTGTGTGTGTGTGTGTGTGTTTATGTATGTATATATGTATGTATGTATGTTTTCGTAGATTTTCACGGGTGCAGGTATGCTGGTCTGGTTGTATTTGGGTCGTGAGACCTCACCAAAACGTTGCCAAGACAATCTCAATCTTACACAGGAAAAGACTCGAATACAACAAGACCAGCACATATATAGTAAGGGTATGGCTAGCTGACGAGAACTAAATAGCTTGAAATAGATCTATACTAGTCTCCCTTTATTTATTTATCAGCACAAATGCAACACAAATGTAACAAGGCAACATAAAAAAATGGCTTTCTGCCTGGATGGCTCCTAGGGTGAACCGAAAGACAGAAAAGGGAAGCAGTATGCTCCCTCCCATATTTGGGCATACCAGGGGTTGTGACACAATACATATCTATTTCCCTGGCTTAGTTGATAAAGGAGGAGAGCTTAGTGGCTAATACCACTGCCTGATATGTAATACAGCCCAGGTTCGATTTCCAGTAAGGGTATGGGGAGCTGATGAGAGCTAAATAGCTTGAAATAGATCTATACTAGTCTCCCTTTATTTATTTATCAGCACAAATGCAACACACACACGTATGTATGTATGTATGTATGTATATTCCTCTTCTGTCAAAGCACCTGGTGTGCACGGAAAATATAGAAGGGAGCATACTGGTTTCCCTTTCGCCTTTCAGCTCCACTCCAGGAGCCTTCGAGGCAGTTGCTTACATGACAAACCATTTTGTATTACATTTTTGCTGATAAAGAAATGAAGGGAGACTAGTATAGATCTATCTCAAGCTATTTAGCTCTTATCAGCTAGCCATACCCTTGCTGGGATTTGAAGTTGGGCTGTTTTTACATATTAGGCAGTTGTATTAACCTCTGCCTAATATGGAGTGATTAAGTGTTTTTTTTTCTTCTGTCACAGCACCTGGTGTGCTCAGAAAATATGGGAGGGAGCTTGTATATATGTTTGCATTTAAAGTAATCTGATGATAATCAAATAAATTCTGGCCCATAAAGCTAAAAAAAAGAGAAGAAGTTGTGGGAGCTTCATCACTGGAAACTTTCAAGAAGAGACTGGACTGCCATCTGTCAGAAATGGTGTGGGGTCTCCTCCTTGGGCAGGTGTGTATGTGTTGGACTAGATGACCTACAAGACCTCTTCAAATTCTGTTAATCTGTATCTAATAATTGTTGGAAAATTACTATGGGTAATGAGAGGTCCTTAGTGCTTTCCCAAGCTTGGTATTTTTTCTCAGAGATGTTTCCTTACCATTGATGTGCGCTGATGTTACCTACAGTAGTTTGGGCAATGAAATGTCTGCAAGAAATCAACCAAGCTCAGAGAGCACTAAAGATCCAACAGTTTAACTCTTTGATTGGTACTATGAGTAAATTACTTTGTACTATGAAGCTGTTGAACTATGGTGCTGGAGAAGACTCCTTGGACTGCAAGGCGATCAAACTGGTCAGTCCAGAGGTGGGTTCCTAACCAGTTCGCACCAGTTTGGTAGAACCGGTTCATCAAATCTACCGAACCGGTTAGAAGGGGTTCTACCAGTGGACCCAGAAAGCAGGCCACACCTACAGAAGAGGTTCCAAAATTTTTTGAAACCCACCACTGACACACACACACACACACACACACACACACACACACACACACACACACACAGACTCACATACAGAGAGAAAGATAAAGAAAGGAAGGAAGAAAGAAATAAAAAAGAAAAAAGAAAGAAAAAGTGAGAGAGAGATGAAAGAAAAAAAGGAAAAAGGGACAGAGAGACAAAAGGAAGGAAGGGGAGAGAGAGAGAGAGAGAAAGAGAACACATGGCCAGCAAGCCACTCCCACCAGGTCACATGGCCGGCAAGCCACTCCTACAAAGGAGGCCACATCCACAGAGTAGGTTCGGAAATTTTTTGAAACTCACCACTGGGTCAGTCCTAGAGGAGATCAACCCTGACTGCTCTTTAGAAGGCCAGGTCCTGAAGATGAAACTCAAGTACTTTGGCCACCTAATGAGAAGGAAGGACTCCATGGAGAAGAGCCTAATGCTGGAAAAGATTGAGGGCAAAAGAAGAAGGGGATGACAGAGAATGAGGTGGCTGGATGGAGTCACCGAAGCAGTTGGCGTAAGCTTAAATGGACTCCAGAGGATGGTAGAGGACAGGAAGACCTGGAGGAACGTTGTCCATGGTGTCGCAATGTGTCGGACATGACTTTGCAACTAACAACAACAAAGAGTAAATTCCAATTTAGTTTGCTTTCACCAATTGTGGTCACTATCTTGACTTTTCTAACCATACTTTGCAATCACCTCCCATCACATCCCTGGGAAGAAGAGAGACTTGGGTTAAAACTGTAGACATTTCTAAACCTCAGCTTGTATTTCCTAAACAATGATACAAGCTTCAACGAGGAACTTTGCTGGCATATACGGTTTTCCAGATTTTGCAGGTTTATTCACATCTCTCCCTCTCTCCCTCCCTATCTATCTATCTATCTATCTATCTATCTATCTATCTATCTATCTATCTATCTATCTATCTATCTATCTATCTATCTAGACAAGCATAAACATTTCAGGGGGAACCTCAGGACAAAAGAGCATTATATTACAGAGAATTGCTCAGGATAACATGCATGGGTTAGCAAAATTGCTTTCAGCGGTGCATTTATTGGCAAATCGAAAAAGTACAAATTGATGTTGAAACAGAGCAAATTGATCTTGAGTTTGGAAAACACTGGAACTAAAATGGGCTCATTTGAATACCTCTAGCTCAGTGATTTTCAAACTTGGCTACCTTAAGATGTCTAAACTTTGAGTTCCAGCATTTGCAAGCCAGCTAGGCTGGGAATCCTGAAAGTTGAGGTCTACGCATCTTAAAAATTGCCAAGGCTGAAATACATGTTCTAGGGAAAGGCCTCAAGAAGGCCTCAGACAGCATACTGTATTTTTCAGAGTATAAGATGCACTTCCCCACCTCACCCTAAAAGAGGGTGAAAATTTGGGTGCGTCCAATGCACCGAATGTAGCCAAAAATGTAAGGCATGGAGGAGGTGATGGTCCCTCCAGCCTGGAACAGCTGACTGGGGCTATCCTGGGAGCCCGATCCACCCGCCAATCAGCTGCTCTCCTCCCTTATCAGCTGAGCCAGGGGAGTGATTAAGTATTTTTTTCTTCTATCAAAGCACCTGGTGTGCCCAGAAAATATGGGAGGGAGCTTGTGGCTTAGTATTTTTTTTTTTAGTATTTTATTAGGATTTATAGGCCGCCCTTTTCCCTGAGGGGACTCAGGGCGGCTTACAATCATTAGGGAGGGGGTGCAATTCAAAATAAACAATATGTGAGCAAAATAAAATAATAAAAACACAACTTGCATTCAACATTCAACACTCGGGTGGGGCAAATTAGAGGCTTATCCCCAGGCCTGTTGGGATAGCCAGGTTTTGAGGGCTGCGCGGAAGGCCTGGACGGTGGTGAGGGTGCGTATCTCTGTGCCCTGCTCTGAGTCGGAACCTTGTCCAGGGTCCTCCACATCCTCCAGAGCTGACTCATAGGGCCCCTCACTATCGGAATCTGGTGGCAGCTCCAACGGCTCCTGCTGGGCCACAACAGGTGTCATGCCAGGGATTTTCAGGATTGTGATGGCTTGTAGGCAAGGAGGAAGGGGGGGAAGAATGACCAAGAGATGCTAAGCAGTGAATGTGAGAGACAGAGCTCAGGAAATGAGCAAGGACCACCCCCTCCTGATTCTTGAGCATGGAGAGTGGAGAGAAGGTGAGAACTGCGCAGACTGAGCTGGCTACTTGGGAAGAGAGCACCCCTCCCCTCTTCACGGTACACCTGGGGAGGGAGACTTAAGTAGATGCAGTGGGGAGGGGCATTTGTTGGAAACAAATGCTGAATTCCTGGAGTGTTGAGTGCCAATGTTTGAACTTTACTGGGTTCCTTGCATTCTTTCTGGATTTCTGGATCCCCAATCCAACTTTTCATACCTAAGGCAGGACTAGACCTCACAGTCGCCCGTTGATTGGCTCAAAGGCACCCAACCATCTTTCAGGCCTAAGGTGGGATTAGAACTTACCATCTCCCAATTTGTAGCCTGATATATTAACCACTGTTATATGAATATGACAATTTACTTTGGAAATAATCAACAACCACCCAGAGACCTAAGCATCTTCTACACGTGTCTTAACTGGTGCTGGAATTGAGTTCCTTTGATTCATTATTTAGTTTTTCTTACCTTTTTAAAAGAAAGACAGCCTTAGTTATAGTGACAGCAATTTTCCCGGTTCCACCACAAAACCGCGGTCGACTAAAGCGCGCTGGACGAAACCGCGTACCTGACGTCATCACAGGGCGACGAAAAAAGCACGCTGTGAGCGCTAAAGCTAAAATTAACCCCTAAACCTAAACCTAACCCCCCGAAACCTAACCCTAAACCTAACCCTAACCCTAACCCTTAACCTAACCCTAACCCTAACCCTAACCCTAACCCTAACCCTTAACCTAACGCTAAACCTAATCCTAACTCTTAACCTAACCCTAAACCTAACCTAACCCTAACCCTTAACCTAACCCTAACCCTAACCCTTAACCTAACCCTAACCCTAACCCTAACCCTAAACCTAACCCTTAACCTAACGCTAAACCTAACCCTAACCCTTAACCTAACCCTAAACCTAACCCTAACCCTAACCCTAACCCTAACCCTTAACCTAACCCTAACCCTAACCCTAACCCTAACCCTAACCATTAACCTAACCCTAACCCTAACCCTAACCCTAACCCTAAACCTAACCCTTACCTTAACGTGAATCGGCTTGCTTTCAAAGCGCTTTTTAAAGCGCCCTTTTTTCTCCGGGGTCGCTGTTGTTGCGCTGCTGATGATGTCAGCGACACGCTTTAATCGGGCACACTTTAGTGGACTGCGGTTTTGTCGTGCCACGATTTTCCCAACCGTACAGATGGAGGATGTTTTCAACATTCTATTTCCAACTGATTGCATCTCCTCCATAACATATTCGATGCAGAACATTCTGGCCACCATCCAACATTAACATATCACGGAGCGAAACGCCGAGGCTGCCTCAGTTTGTGCTCACTCTTCAGCAAAGCGTGTCTCATTGCCTTCTAATGGGAAGATGGTGCTGAATGTCGTAGCAAATGAAAGTGCTTTTCAAAGCAAATGGCTCGTTCGCTCCCAAAACAATCTGGGGTTGATCTTTCCTTCCTTCCAAAGAAATTTCTCAAAGAATGTCTCTTTAGGACCTCCCATGATTCAGGTCAGATAAGCCCAATGTTGATCACTGGAAAAAGTTTTTCTTCTTTGAGGACGTTTCACTTCTCATCCAAGAAGCTTCTAAAGATAAACCTCCAGGTGGACTCAATGACTTGCTAAAAGGATGCAAATGACCAGCTGTCTGCAAGGAATATAAATCCTTCCATTTCCCATCATCCAGTCAGAGCTGAAGAACCTTCTTGGATGAGATCGAAAACTAGCTGCGGAAACGTCAAACAAACCCTAGTCACAGTCACTCACGCCTGAGGTTAACTCCCATCTTTTTTTTAATATATAATTTGATTTTTTATTACATAGACCACATCACATAACAATAGAAAAAAAACAAAGGGAAAAGGAGAGAAAAAAACGGGAAAAAAGAGAGAAAAAAAGACAAAAAAACCCCCCATCATCACATACAATATGTCATTTGATCACAGGTGCATCCCTACTACGTTCCCCCCCATAGACACATCCCATATCTCTCTGTTGTATATTTAATAGACACCACTATTGTACTTCTGTAAATGGCTTCTACTGTACACCGCAGTGGCGTTGCCATGGTAACGGCTTCACAGTACTCCACAAGGTGGATCCCTCTGATAAGGGGGAAAATCCAACATTAGAAATGATGTTTGGTCGGGACATTTCCCCCCTATAAATAAATTCCTGGGCAACGACGGGCTATCGGCTAGTAATAAATAAATGGCTGTAGAGACTTGGGAAAGAGATTTATCCATTGTTCCAAAAGTATTTTTTGAAAGGGCAACTGGAGTTTCTTAGGGGTTTTTTTTGAAAACATTTTGCTTCTGCTCCAGGGAGCTTCTTCAGTTCTTATTTGTCCATTCTTTGCTTCCAAATCTTTTCCATTAACCCAAAACATGTGCCATCTGTCAATCCGAGCTCCCTACTTACTTAGTTAAAACACACGATATGGATATCTATTCAAGTTTTAGGACTTTGCGTGTTTCCATGGCTTGGATAATTCTAATTAAGATACGCTCGGGTTTCCTGCTATAAGAAAGCTATTGTCTAGTGAAACTTTGTGGTTCATCTCAATTTAAATCAGGAAGGCAGACAGTCTCAGAACTTTATGAAAACAATCTGTTCTTTCTGTGCTTTCCCATCTGGTAAGGAAATAAGACTGTTCTGGGCCATTCATTGCAAAAAAAGATCTTTGCAAGCTCTTTTTTTTCATGCATATATATATATATATATATATATATATATATATATATATATATATATATATATATATATATATATATATATATATATATATATATATATATATATATATATATATATATATATAAAATTACATTTAAAATTCTTCATTGCCTCTTTCCGTCAAGCTGGAACCAATTACCTCATTTTTCCATAGCAAACTCAGTCTGAATATATTGAATTCGAAGAATGCAACCATTTGGGGGGCTCCATTTGCTGTATTAATCAAGGCCCACTTACATCTCACCTCAAGAAAATCTTTCCCTTTCCTTATCGTCAGCTAAAATGGCGCAGAAGATAGAAGTTTGCGGGAGTTTGCCCATTCATAAAAATGGGAGCTCTGAACTTAGATGGCTGGTTGCTTAGCAACCATTCAAAGTTACAACGGAACAGAGGTGGGTTCCTACCAGTTCGCACCTATTCGGTAGAACCAGTTCGTCAAATCTACCGAACCGGTTAGAAGAGGTTCCACCAGTGGACCCGGAAAGCAGGCCACACCTACAGAGGAGGCTCCAAACTTTTTTGGAAACCCACCACTGGTCCTTGGATATGATTATTCTACACTATCATGCTCATATTTATAAAACTCAGGGCCTCTGTGAAAGGTAAGGATGACTACTGAGTTTGTGGTGCAATCAGAACATTGCGTGTCTTGAAGTTGTTTTAACACAAACCAAAGATGCCTTTAAAAAAAACAACTTTACATCCTATTCTTATGCAGGCCAGTGCTGTGTGTGAGGTAATTTAAGGTGGTTCTGACAAGTGTCGTCGGCATCTTCATATCCGGTCACATGGGCGGCAAGCCACTCCCATCCGGTCACATGGGTGGCAAGCCACTCCCACAAAGGAGGCCACACCCACAGAGTAGGTTCGAACAATTTTTGAAACCCACCACTGCAATGGAACCTCTCAAAGGTACTTAAGAACCAGTTCTAAAGTTCTGACAGCTGAGGTCCTTCCTGCAGTCATGTGACCACAAATCAGCCACTCTGCAACCACTCTGCATTTATGGTTGTTCCCTGCATCCCAAGGTGGTGTCGTCACTGAAATTTACAACACTTTTGCTAAAATTCGTGTTTACTTCTGGATCTTGACAAATGTGCAAGAATGTGAATCATGGATTTGCTTAACCACCGTCCTGTTTACTTAATGACTTACTCACAAAAGGTGTTGTGGACCGCCAGTGGCCAGCAGAGCTGGTGGCGGAGTCAGACAGTGAGGCAGTTGGGGAGGAACATGGGCCAGTCCTGGAGTCTGGGGAAGGCTCTGATGAGGGCTCGGCGTCAGAGGCAGAGATGGGGCCATCCAACAGTTATCAGCTGCCTTCAGAGTCGGAGATCAGTGGGCTAGAAAAACAGCTGGAGTCTGTTCCCGATGTGTGCATGCGCAGAGCTGCCTGTGGAAAGGAACAGTTAAAGAACAAGGTTCGACTCAGGGTTAAAGCCACAGGTAGATGGTGAATGGCCCCTCCCATAGGGAATAAAGAAAAGTGAAAGGGGTGTGGAGTTTGCAGGAGACCATTAGTTCATTTAATTAGTGTGACTCTTTGTTGGTGACTCTCGGAGACTCCTTGCCAAGTATTTTCTTGTACAGTGTTGTGTTTGGAAGATATCAGCCTGGCAGCTCTCCAAGCCTGATAAGGTCTGTGGTTGTAAATCCACCTTTGAAAGACTGTTTGCCGGGACTTTGCTGGATGTGAATGAGAGGAATTCACACTAGCTTAATAGAAATGGGTTTTGTCGGGACAAGGAGTCTGCTTCATTAATTTGTGAAGCCTAAGTCAGAACAAAAGGTCATAAAATCATGTTGGTCACATGGGTGTCTCCTTTATGTCTGTCAGAACCTATGACCGTAATGTTCAGGTTCCATTATGGTCATTAACCAAGGACTATTGTATGACTTTTTGTGTGGTTCATAAACGTTTTCCATCATCGTGGAGTCTAGTTTTTGTTCATGGGCCAATATAGATGTAAAGTTGTAAAACTTGAATCATGGTTTATCATGGACGCCAGCCGGACATGAAGGGCTTTGGCCTACTTAGGGTATTTTTAGAAACCAAGAGTGGCAAGAAATAAAATAGCCAAGATGGTGGCCCAACTATGTGATCTTAGTCCCCTCCTTCTTATGTACATCGGGTTAAAAAGGGGCGGGGTTTGACTGAATGGTTATAGCTACCATTTTGACTTTTTTGACCCCTTCCCTGCCAGGTACTGTGTGTTCATTCTCTTTTTAAAGTATCCAGAAGTGGCAAAATTGACTATTTTGATTAAAGAAAATAACGTAAGTACTTTTCTTTCTACATGGAGACTTCTTCTGAATTTTGGGCTTGAAGTGGGCAAGAATGAAACTTTGATTTTGGGTTTTACCGAGTGGATTGATAGATCTTTACCGAAAAGTCTTGTTCATATTATTATGAAAAAACAACAAGTTGTGATTTGATGTTAACGCCTTATTTTACTGCAACAGAAAAAGTTGGAAGTCGATGTTTCTTTTTTTCTTATCCTTCCTCACTTCTCTTCCCTCTCTTCCTCTCCACCATTTTCCTATCTCATTTTATCTTATAACACAATAAAAATGTTAAATTAGATAAACTATCCAGATCTTTTAGACCCTTTCTTGTTAAAGGAATTACAGGTGTTGTTCCAACCGTCTGTTGAATTTCTCATTTTCTCAGCAATGTTTTGAGTTTCCAAGCCCCTTCTGGAATTATCAGTGGGGGGGGGGGAGTGAAATATGATAAACCTTGAGAAAAGTATCATGATGAATCGAAGGAATGCTGCATTTTTTCTTCTTGTCATTTCTGAATTGCATTAGGGGACACATTTTCATTCCCTCCGTCCTAATGAACAAATATGGCTTTGGGGAATGGAATTCCGGAGGCCGTTTGACTCCCTGCTGCCCAGCATATTTATGGCATTCTGCATAATTATCAATTTAGGGAACTTCATCATTGCTCCTTCTGGAAATGCCACTTTGAATTACGAGTTAGGTGGAAATCTGGACAAAAAAGCCTAGTGGAGTTCAGTTGCAGCATTTTATTAAACTTGCACCCAGGAGGTTCAGTGGAGACATTGCAAAGGAAAGGAGGGAGGGAGGAAAGGAAGGAAGGAAGGAAGGAAGGGAAGGGAAGGGAAGGGAGAGAGGAAGGGAGGGAGGGAGGGAGGGAGGAAGGAAGGAAGGAAGAGGAGGGAGGGAAGGAAGGAAGGAGGGAAGGAAGGGAGGGAGGAAGGAAGGAGGGAAGGGAGGGAGGAAGGAAGGAAGGAAGGGATGGAGGGAGGAAGGAAGGAAGGAAGAGGAGGGAGGGAAGGAAGGAAGGAGGGAAGGGAGGGAGGAAGGAAGGAAGGAAGAGGAGGGAGGGAGGGAAGGAAGGAAGGAGGGAAGGGAGGGAGGGAGGAAGGAAGGAAGAGGAGGGAGGGAAGGAAGGAAGGGAGGGAGGGAGGAAGGAAGAAAGAAAGGAAGGAAGAGGAGGGAGGGAGGGAAGGAAGGAGGGAAGGAAGGGAGGGAGGAAGGAAGGAAGAGGAGGGAAGGAAGGAAGGAGGGAAGGGAGGGAGGGAGGGAGGAAGGAAGGGATGGAGGGAGGGAGGAAGGAAGGAAGAGGAGGGAGGGAAGGAAGAAAGGGAGGGAGGGAGGGAGGAAGGAAGGAAGGAAGGAAGAGGAGGGAGGGAGGGAAGGAAGGAGGGAGGGAAGGGAGGGAGGAAAAGTGGGAGGGAGGGAGGGAGGAAAGAAAGAAAGGAAGGAAGGAAAGAAGGAAGGAAAGGAGGGTGGGACCAAAGAGAGAAGCTACCTGGAATTAAGGAGAAACTTCCTAACAGTGAGGACAATTAACCAGTGGAGCAGCTTGCCACCAGAAATCATGGGAGTTTCATCACTGAAAGTTTTTAAGAAGGGACTGGACAGTCACTTATCTGAAACAGTATAGGTTCTTCTGCTTGAGCAGAGAGCTGGTCTAGAAGACCTCCAAGGTCCCTTCCAGCTCCATTCCGTTCCATTGCATTCCATTCTATTGTTCTTAATTATGGTCATAAGTTAATCCAGTCATTAAGGAAGAAAGATACGATCATCTCACTTTATGGCCATGATCCTGGCTCTAACCCACCCCCTGAATGCAGTCCCATGCATATTCATGTAGGAAGCCTCCCCCCTCCCCCATAATGCAGACCTTCATGCATATTCATGTAGGAAAACACATCTCTTCCCTGATGTGTTTGCATTCGGCAATAAGACAAATATATAAGTAAGTAATTAGTTTCCTGCTGCTGCATGTCTCAAGATTGGAATGGCTGAAAATCGGAAGAGTTGTAATAAAAAAACAAAACCCTTTCCAAGCAGAAGATGTGTCTTATTTTGTCCCTGCTCGGTGCGGGATGACAGCTAAACAGTTGTTGACAGATGTGACTGGAAAAGTAACTTCTTTACCAGTGAAACCACCTGGGCTGTGATGTTTCCCAACCGAAACAAGGCAGAGCAATTTGGATGGTGTTTGCTGATCTGCTCTGATCTTTAGAGCTCCTAGATCTGGTGTCTGCAAAGTGACATGATTTATTTGGCCCCGGCCAATAGGAGAACTTCTCAGAGTTCTGGTCTTTGAATTAGGATAGAAAGAAAAATTTAAGTAAATAAGTGCCTAAAACAAACAGCTTTCTAACTATTAAAATTATCGAAAGGTTGAAAGTCTGGCGCGGGAAGGTAATAATAACTATCTCAGTGATCAAATTACAGAGTTATTTCTCTGGCATGACTTAAGTGCTGAAAAAGCTGAGCAGGACAAAACAAGAGAATTGTGGATTTTTATTGTATTAAAAGTTTATGGGGGGAAGCTGGCACGTTGTGGGGGAATTCTTAATCACAAGAAGCTTGGAACTAAATCTTCCTCCTTCCCTATTGCTGAGCTCCCAATAACCAAGTAAAGTCTTCTTTAAGTGAAGCTTAACTCCTCTCAAATCCATGCTAGCTTTCCAGCCACAGGATGGTTTGTTGCAACGTTTTCTTTCTTTCTCTTTTACTGACGATCCTCGACTTATGACTGCAACAAAGCCAGGAATTTTTATCATAGGTCATAGTGGTCACAAGTCAAGGCACCCATGTAAGTGACCACATTTTACTTTTTTTATAGCAATCATTAAGGGAATATCATGACCATTAAGTGAATGGCACAGTCGTTAAGCGAGACAATGGAATCCAAGAGCCAAGGTGGCACAGTGGTTAAATGCAGCACTGCAGGCTACTGCTAGATCAGCAGTTCAGCGGTTCAAATCTCACCGGCTCAGGGTTGACTCAGCCTTCCATCCTTCCGAGGTGGGTAAAATGAGGACCCAGATTGTTGGGGGCAATATGTTGACTCTCTGTAAACCGCTTAGAGAGGGCTGAAAGCCCTATGAAGCGGTATATAAGTCTACTGTAATTGGGTGTTTTCTGGCAAAACAGTGATAAATTGCATTACATGACCAAGGGATGCACCATTGCCTATAAAGGAGGTTTGATCGCCTTGCAGTCCAAGGGACTCGCAGGAGTCTTCTCCAGCACCAGAGTTCAAAGGCCTCCATTCTTTGGCGCTCAGCCTTTCTTATGGTCCAACCTTCACAGCCATCCATTGCAACTGGGAAAACCATAGTCTTGACTAGACGCACTTTTGTTGGCAGGGTGATATCTACGATTAATTAATGATTAATTGAACCCAAATCCCATGAATTCAATTTCCTTGTTTTGCATCACTGAAACGTTTTGATGAATTTGTAGTGAACTAAGCATTGGTGAGAAGGCCTCACATCTCTAAATTAGCTTTACAAACATAGGATACCATAACTTAGAACTGTAGTACTGAGCCGAGGTGGCGCAGTGGTTAAATGCAGCACTGCAGGCTACTTCAGCTGACTGCAGTTCAGCAGTTCGGCTGTTCAAATCCCACCAGGCTCAAGGTTGACTCAGCCTTCCATCCTTCTGAGGTGGGTAAAATGAGGACCAGGATTGTTGTTGGGGGCAATATGCTGGCTCTGTAAACCGCTTAGAGAGGGCTGAAAGCCCTATGAAGCGGTATATAAGTCTTAACTATTACTATTGCTATTGCTAGTACCCTCTTCTTGGCCCCGGGCAAGGTTTTGCAATCTTTACCTTTTGTGAGTCAAGGAAGTGACCTCCGGGGTGAGGGGCTTGTGTGGGAATTCCAGTTTAGGAATGAGGAACTTGTAATATCTTGATTTCCTTATTGGGTTCAGTCAATGGCTTTTGCCAACTACATTTGTGTAAAACACGCTTTGTCAGTTTTAATCCAGATGTCAAAAGGTTTAAGCCTCTTTTGTTCTATGGCTGGTCCTCAACTTACAAACTACTTGTTTCGTGACCATTTCAAGTGACAACGGCACTGATGAAAGTGACTTATGACCAGTCTTCTCATTTATGACCATTTTAGATCCCACGGTCCATGTGATCAAAATTTGGGTGCCGGGTAACAGCTTTATTTGGTATTTGTGGTGGGATTGCCATTTGTGATCTGCCCGGTTTTACTTCCAAAAAGCAGATGAAATGGAGGGAGCTGGATTCCCTGAATGACTTTCTGATTCACTTAACTGCAGTGATTCACTTAATGGCAAGGAAGGTCATAAAATCGAGCTCACTTAATCGTCTTGCTTAGCAATGGAAGTTTTTATAAAGGAGAATATTTGTCGTTCGGGGTTGAAATGTGGGGCATTTGGTGCTCTCTGAATTTAGTTGTTTTCTTGCAAATGTTTCATTCATCAACCTGGGTAACATCATCAGTGTTAGAGGGGAGTGGGGTTGGAGGAGGAGAAAGGAGGAGAGGAGGGGGAGGAGGAGGAAGGTGGGAAGAGGGGAACTGTGAGGTTCTTGGTGCTTTCTGAACTTGGTTATTTTCTTGCAGACATTTCATTGCTCAAACTAGGTAACATCATCAGCCTTAGGTGGGAGTGGGGTGGGAGGAGGAGGAGGAGGAGGAGGAGGAGGAGGAGGAGGAGGAGGAGGAGGAGGAGGAGGAGGAGGAGGAGGAGGAGGAGAACCATAGAGTCTTTGGTGCTCTGTGAACTTGGCTGTTTTCTTTTACATTCATTACACAAACTAGGTAACAACATCAGTGTTGAGGGGTGTGGAATTGGAGGTGGAGGAGGAGGACAATGACTATGGGATCCTTGGTGCTTTAGGATCTTGGTTGTTTTCTTGCACATTTCATTACCCAAACTAGGTAACTGTCAGTTTAGATGTTTGTTTAGATGTTTATTAACATTTGTAGGCCGCCCTTTTCCCTGAGGGGACTCAGGGCGGCTCACATAAAATCAGGGAGGGGGAATACAAACAATGACGTAGACACATATAATAAAAGTAATAAGCAACATACATTCATCATTCGGGAGGGGCGGCTATCCTTGTCCCCAGGCCTGACGGGCTAGCCAGTTCTTAAGGGCTGTGCGGAAGGCCTGGACGGTGGAGAGGGTACGAATCTCCACAGGGAGCTCGTTCCAAAGGGTCGGGGCTACTACTGAGAAGGCCCTCCTCCTTGTAGTTGCCAGCCGGCACTGGCTGGCCGATGGAATACGGAGTGTCAGTGTTCCAAATATCATCCAAAATTAAATCAGAGTTCAAGGCAGGTCTTTCCTCAAAGTTCCAATTTAATAAGAGAGACATGTTGGTACAATCTGTGGAAAACCCGAATCTGGAAGCTTCCTGGGGTTTCCACCCAGTTGAAAGTTCATGATCTTGCCCCCGCACCCACAAGTCCATCACATGGCCCAATCTTTCACTGCCACGTTGGCAACTTCCACCCATCCACTTCCGGTCAGGTGCAGAGGTGCAGAGACAAAGAATGACCTTGGGCTTCTAGGCAGGAATGATTTATTTTGACAACACATATTCTACTACTTATTATTCCCCTTCCCAATTACCCCACTAATGAAACAGCATAGTAAAATAAGAGAGAGTGTGACAGGCCAAAGATCCTAAAAGGAATATGGCTGCAGGCCTGACAGTAACACCATCAGTGAGGATGATGTTACCTAGTTGGGTGATGAAACATCTGCAAGAAACACAACCAAGCTCAGAGAAGACCAAGGACCCCTCAATGGAAATGTTGATTCCAATTATAGTTGCAAATCTAGGACTCTCTAGATTTGGGGAGGGGGGGATTCTGATTTTCTTCCTACACTGACTAACATCTTTTCTTCTCTCCAAAGACTCCAACAGAGTTGAGACAGGGGAATTTTCATGAATGTCCTTGGTACATGCCAAGTGTTTGCATCCCTTGACTTTGGCAGAGGCTTCCCCCAGTGTTTCCCACTCCACTTCCTTCTCTTTGCAATGCCACCGCTGACCTTGGCAAGGGTGCTCCTTTGCAGACTAATGACCAATTGGAATTAATGGCTTGATGCTATATCTGATGCCATCAGTGTTTCTCAGCTGGCCAGTAATCCCATTACTGCTTAATGGATCTGATTCATCAGCCCTTTGAAGTTTGACTCACTGCTGCATGAGAGGAGACACAGAGGTTATTACTATTCTCGGACAGGCTCATTTACTTAACTAATCAACCTCCAGAAGTTGTGAATGCTCCAACACTGGAGGCTTTTAAGAAGAGGTTGGATAACCATCTGTCTGAAGCGGTGTAGGGTTTCCTGTCTAGGCAGGGGGTTGGACTACAAGACCTCCAAGGTCCCTTCCAACTCTGTTATTCTATTCTATTCTATTCTATTCTATTCTATTCTATTCTATTCTATTCTATTCTATTCTATTCTATTCTATTCTATTCTATTCTATTCTATTCTATTCTATTCTATTCTATTCCATTCCATTCCATTCCATTCCATTCCATTCTTTTCCTTCCCTGTGTTCTGTTCTATTCCTTATTCTACTCTACTCTACTCTACTCTACTCTACTCTACTCTACTCTACTCTACTCTACTCTACTCTACTCTACTCTACTCTATTCCTTATTGTATTCCATTCCATTCCATTCCTTTCTTTTCCTTTCCTGTTTTCTGTTGTTCTATTCTATTCTATTCCTTATTTTACTCTACTCTACTCTATTCTTTCTTCTACTCTACTCTACTCTACTCTATTCCTTATTCTATTCTATTCTATTCTATTCTATTCTATTCTATTCTATTCTATTCTATTCTATTCTTGTCCTGTCCTGTCCTGTCCTGTCCTGTCCTGTGTTCTGTTCTGTTCTGTTCTATTCCTTATTCTACTCTACTCTATTCTTTCTTCTACTCTACTCTACTCTACTCTACTCTACTCTACTCTACACTACACTACACTACACTACACTACACTACACTACACTACACTACACTACACTACACTACTTTATTCCATTCCATTCCATTTTATTCTATTGCATTACATTCCTTTCCTTTCCTGTGTTCTGTTCTATTCTATTCTATTCCTTATTCTACTCTACTCTACTCTACTCTACTCTACTCTACTCTACTCTACTCTACTCTACTCTACTCTACTCTACTCTACTCTACTCTACTCTACTCTATTTCTTATTCTACTCTATTCTACTCTATTCTACTCTATTCTACTCTATTCTACTCTATTCTACTCTATTCTACTCTTTCTACTCTATTCTACTGTATTCTACTCTATTCTATTCTACTCTACTCTACTCTACTCTTTATTCTCTATTCTATTCTATTCTATTCTATTCTATTCTATTCTATTCTATTCTATTCTATTCTATTCCATTTTATCCAAACCACTTCTAATCCTTTCAGGAGCAGGGTTTAGAAAGCAGGACTGAGGCATTTCTGGAATTTTGTTTTCTACCCTGCACAAACAGATGAGGAAATAAATGAATCTGTCCACACCATCCTTTCTCTCAAACCACAAATGTTCTCAGTCTACAAAACGTGCTCCAAGTGCACTTTAGGGAGCAAAGTATAGCAAGGAAATAGGAGGAGAGAAGAAATAACATTGCAACAGTAGGAAGGGTCACCACACCTGGCATCACCTAGCCAACTTTTGATCTCAAGAAAAGTTAGGCAAAGTTAGAAATATCAGTGGATATTTCACCGCTCTCCCAGAGATTGGACAACCACTTGTCTGAAATGTTATAGAGTTTCCAGCTTGAGCAGGAGGTTGGACTAGAAGGCCTCCAAGGTCCCTTCAAACTCTGTTATTCTGTTAAATCATGGTTTGGAAGCAAATGGCTATATCCAGACAACTCTCAGATTTAAACAAACTTTTCCTGGCTCAAGATAGAAAATCGATCCCAAAGTCCAACTCACATTAATAGGGATTAATGTGGATTCGACTTTGGGATCAATTTTCTATTTTGAGTTTCTATCCCAGGGGTCGGCAACCTTAAACACTCAAAGAGCCACAAAGGTCCTAACCGGAAGCCCCCTGTTCAATTCTGGAGCTGACCGGAGGTCTGGTTCCCCCACCATAGAGTCCCCTCTTAGCACGGCATCCTTTTTTCTCTACCTGTCCTAACCAAAAGCCCTATCAATGTGGAGCCGACCAGTGACAGGGAGCCACAGCAGAGGGATGAAAGAGCCACATGCGGCTCCAGAGCTGCGGGTTGCTGACATCTACCCTATCCTATCCTATCCTATCCTATCCTATCCTATCCTATCCTATCCTATCCCATCCCATCCCATCCCATCCCATCCCATCCCATCCCATCCCATCCCATCCCATCCATCCCATCCTATCCTATAGGAAAAGTCAAGATTTCCCCTGTCCAGTCATGTCTGACTCTCATCTCTATTTCCTAGCCAAGGGATACATTGTTGTCCGAAGATGCTTCTGTGGTCATGAAGCCAGCGTGACTTATAGCCAAGGTGCACAGAATGCTGCTACCTTCCCACCAAAGTGGTACCTATTTATTTACTCACATTTGTATGCCTTCGAATGCCCATTTGGCTGGAGCAGAGGCAAGTAATGAGCACTTACTCCATCACACAGCGCTCAGCTCTTGAACCTGGTTTGTCTTTATCTGCTGAGCCATCGCATCGCCTAAGATTCTTCAACAATCAAACATTTCACAGCTGGTTTTCTTGACATCACGGAAGTTCTAATCTCATAAATCCTCAGGTGTTTGGCTTCCATAGGATTTACACAATGGATGCAAATTATGTATCTGAAGATTTGGTCTAACTATATAATATGTTTTTATTTTCTGTTTGGGTCTCGGTCTCTTTCTCTCTCTCTCTTTTATTTGACAACTTCTCTTTCATTGTGCTTTTATGGTCTAATCTCGCCTCTCCTGTGAACAGCTGCCTATAAATCACAGATGTAGCATGTTCCAGATTTCAGATTGATTGCTTTAACACCTTGGTTGGGATAGCAGCCTGCAAATTGCAGAAGAAGGAGAAGGAGAAGGAGAAGGAGAAGGAGAAGGAGAAGAAGAAGAAGAAGAAGAAGAAGAAGAAGAAGAAGAAGAAGAAGAAGAAGAAGAAGAAGAAGAAGAAGAAGAAGAAGAGGAGGAGGAGGAGGAGGAGGAGGAAGAAGAAGATGATTATTATTATTTCCGTGTCTTCTGAGAGTTTCTGAGAGTTTCAATCTATAGATGAAAACAGGCCAGCCTCTCTTTCAGTCAACAGAGATGCTCCTCCATCTGTGAAATGGAACTTGCTTTCTGAAAACAAATAAAAGTTTAAAAAGCAAAACAAAAATAAAAACCAGTGGAGCAGCTCTTTAGAAACACATCTGTAAAATTGGAGGCAAATAGAATGCCTGTCTTGTTTGTAGAGTTTGAAATCGTTTCTGGGTTCCATTGAAACATTTCTATCCCTTCTGTAGGGATGTGGTGGCTCAGTGGCTAAGATCCTAAGCTTGTCGATCAGAGGTTCGGTGGTTTGAATCCCTAGCGCCGCGCAATGGAGTGAGCTCCCGTTACTTGTCCCAGCTTCTGCCAACCTAGCAGTTCGAAAGCACGTAAAAAAATGCAAGTAGAAAAAATAGGAGCCACCTTTGCTGGGAAGGTAACAGTGTTCCATGCGCCTTTGGTGTTTAGTCATGCTGGCTATATGATCACGGAGACGTCTTCGGATAGCGCTGGTTCTTCGCCTTAGAAATGGAGATGAGCACCGCCCTCTAGAGTCAGGAACGACTAGCACATATGTGCGAGGGAAACCTTTATCTTTACCTTTATCCATTCTGTAGAATTATTTGGCTTCTGTTAAACTCCCAAACTGATTTGGAATGAACCTCAGGATCATAGGGCTGGAAGGGACCTGAGAGATCATCTAATCCAACTCCCTGCTCAAAGCAGGAGACTTATAACACTCCAGCCAAATGGTTATCGAGTCTATTTTTGAAAAATATCTACCGATCTTCTTCTTCTTCTTCTTCTTCTTCTTCTTCTTCTTCTTCTTCTTCTTCTTCTTCTTCTTCTTCTTCTTCTTCTTCTTCTTCTTCCTCTTCTTCTTCTTCTTCTTCCTCCTCCTCCTCCTCCTCTTCTTCTTCTTCTTCCTCCTCCTCCTCCTCTTCCTCCTCCTCCTCCTCCTCCTCCTCCTTCTCCTCCTCTTCTTATTCTTCTTCAAAGCAGGAGACTTATAACACCCCAGGCAAATGGTTATCCAGTCTATTTTTGAAAAATATCTACCGATCTTCTTCTTCTTCTTCTTCTTCTTCTTCTTCTTCTTCAAAGCAGGAGACTTATAACACCCCAGCCAAATGGTTATTCAGTCTATTTTTGAAAAAAATCTACCGATGGAACACCTATAACCCCAGAGGCAATCTGTTCCATTGATTATTCTTACTGTCAGAAAATTTCTCCTTGTTTTAAGTTACCTCTCCCTTTAACAAGGTTCCACTTGTTACTTCTCATCCTGCCTTCAGGTGCTTTGGAGAATAAGTCAAACTGTTCTTCTCTGGGGCAGCATGCGATTTCTCCGCGGGTCGCCCATGAGGCCAATGATGAAGGAAGACACGGACACGAGTTCCCTTCGGGATGAGACGACTCAGAGCAAAGTCTGAAGGCCTCTTTTATTGAGCATACACAAAGAAAGGGTGGAGTTGCAAGGTCTATGTGGACCAATCATGGTTGTACAAGTCTATGGTATATGGTAACTCATTTACTGCCATATAGACCTCTGAACCTAGAGAATGCTCATAGTCAGCAAATAAATCTTTTACTAGCATGCAAACTTTTGACCCCTACTTAATACTTCAGAGCCAGCAGGTTGTGACCTCTGCCCTACTTAGTGCTGAGAGTTAACAGGTTGTGACCTCTGCCCTACTTAGTGCTGAGAGTTAACAGGTTGTAACCTCTGCCCTACTTAATGCTTCAGAGTCAGCAGTTTGTATTACTGACCTTATGGTAAATGATTACTGCTGATTCGCATAGTGTTTCAGCATACCTATGCATGCCTACACTTATGTTACAACAGCAGCACCTCAAGTACTGAAGACAGTTATCATGTCCCACCTAATCTTTCTCTTCGATAGACTAGATCTGTTGTGGTCAGCCGGCGGTCTGTGGAGCTAGCAGCAGAGTCAGACAGTGAGGAGGTTGGGGAGGAACCTGGGCCAGTCCTGGAGTTTGGGGAAGGCTCTGAAGAGGCCTCTGTGTCAGAGGCAGAGTGGGAGCCCAGGACAGTTATCAGCTGCTCTTCTTTGTCCTTTAATCTTAATGTTAACTTGTCCATTTCTGTGCGATATAGAATTTTCTGAATCACTAATTCATCTGGGGGGAATATTACTTTGTAATATTCTAGCTGTAGTCAACAAGTGTATTAGTATGTATTTAATTTTCTTTCTTTATTTCCCCTTGTTTATTCCCAGCAGAAAAGAGTTCCGGTTTGTATTCCATTTCTTCCTCTATAATTTGTTGTATCCATTTCCAAATTTTCATCCAATTCTTTTGAGTTTCCGGACAGGTCCACCATATATGATAGAAAGTCCCTTGTGGTTTTTTTGCACTTCCAGCAGGTTGGATTCATGTTTGGATACATTTTGGCCAATCTCATTGGTTATACCATCTTAATTTGAACATCTTAACCATCTTAATTTGAGCCGAGGTGGCGCAGTGGTTAGGGTGCAGTGCTGCAGGCCACTTCAGCTGACTGCTAACTGCAGTTCGGCGGTTCAAATCTCACCGGCTCAAGGTTGACTCAGCCTTCCATCCTTCCGAGGTGGGTGAAATGAGGACCCAGACTGTGGGGGCAATATGCTGACTCTGTAAACCGCTTAGAGAGGGCTGAAAGCCCTATGAAGTGGTATATAAGTTGAACTGCTATTGCTATTGCTATACCTCCCAGATTTATTTATTTTTTTAAATCTTTCTAAGACTCAACATTCTCAGCTTCTTGAAGAGAGTTTTTACTGTTTCTGGAGATTACCTTGTATTCTTCCATGATTATACTCCTCCACCTATTACGTGACATTTTTTCATTCACTTATTTTAGAACTCTCTGCATGTATCTCTAGATTTTTTCCCCGCCCATTTCTCTTCCTTGTGGGAATGTTTATGATTGGGCTTCAGTGCTTTATTTTGCACAATTTCCATGCTCTTTTTTTTCAGACCCCCTTTTTTCATTCAGGATTTCAAGTCAAAGGATCCCAATGACCTTCTTTCACAATTCATAAAAATACACTCATCTGAAAATCACCATCCTTAGTTCCTCTTCTTCTGGATATCTGGTTTCTCACAATGTGGTAATCATCACATCACCACATTAGAATGACAGAGTTGGAAGAGAGCTTAGAGGTCTTCTAGTCCAACCCCATTTGAGCAGGAGACTCTCTACCATTCCAGATACTGTATTTTTCAGACTATAAGACGCACCAATGTATAAGACGCACTAAAATTTCGAAGAGATCAGTAAGAAAAAAACGTTTTTGCCTTCCCTCAGCCCTTAACAGCACTCTGTAGGCTTCAGCAGGGCTGGGGCAAGGCAAAAATGCCCCATTTTTTGTAAAAATGGCACATTTTGCCTGTTTTTCACAAAAATGGGGGACGGGGCTTTGGGAGGCCAAAAATGGCTGGGTATGTCTAGTTTAATAGAAAGAAGGACTAGGGGAGACATAGCAATAGCAATAGCAATAGCACTTAGACTTATATACCGCTTCATAGGACTTTCAGCCCTCTCTAAGCGGTTTACAGAGTCAGCATATCGCCCCCACAGTCTGGGTCCTCATTTTACCCATCTCGGAAGGATGGAAGGCTGAGTCAACCTTGAGCCGGTGAGATTTGAACCACCGAACTGCAGATAGCAGTCAGCTGAAGTGGCCTGCAGTACAGCACTCTACCCACTGTGCCACCTCGGCTCTGACATGATAGCAGTGTTCCAATATCTCAGGTATTGCCACAAAGAAGAGGGAGTCAAACTATTCTCCAAGACACCTGAGGGTAGAACAAGAAGCAATGGGTGGAAACTAATCAAGGAAAAAAGCAATTTAGAACTGAGGAGAAATTTCCTGACAGTTAGAACAATTAATCAGTGGAACAGAAGTTATGAATGCCCCAACACTGGAAGTCTTTAAGAAGAAGTTGGATAGCCATTTGTCTGAAATGGTATAGGGTTTCCTGCCTAGGCAGGGGGTTGGACTAGAAGACCTCCAAGGTCCCTTCCAACTCTGCTATTGAATTGAAATTGAATACTCTCACCATGCCTTCCCTTTTTGGCCCAGCATCTCAAACCATGTGATCCTGTCCACCATTAAACCCTCTTTCCAAGCAGCCTCCATGTTTCCAGTGTCTTCTCCCCCACTTGGAACTGAACCCAGAAGGACATTTCTTCTCACACCTCCGTGATCCCTTCCAACTCTATTATCCTGTGTTCAGGACTGTTGCCTCGCTGCCATTCTCTGTTGGAAACCGAGCACTCCATAAATCAGGCTGCCCCTTTAAATGCATCCGTCGGTACCCAAGCTATCAAATCATCTCTGGAATTCTTATCTCAACAATATAGCAGCCTCTGAGTTATGACAAATGGCTGGGGTCTATAGAACTGAACTTTGCAATGATTAACCGCTCCTTGCCTTGTAAAGTTTCTGGAAGATGCAAAGTGCAAGATAAGCACCACTAAGCATTATTAGGAGCCATAGCTCAGCCAAAAGAATGTGCCATCTGTCTATGTCAAGCATGGTTCTGCCTCCACCACCCCCACCTCACTTCCTCCTCCTCCGCCTTCACCTCTGGGTGCCAAAGGGGGGAAAAAATGCTTGCATTGCAGAAAGGTGGCTGGGATGAGAGCAGGGAATGGGGCCTCTTTGCTGCAGACGGTCCAGGTGGTTTCCAGGGACCCCGCCGGTGCATCTGAAGTGGTGGGGGTGGGGGTCATGTTGCTTCTGGCCCACCCACAGCCTGCAGGATTGACATCAGAAGCTTCCAATCAGACCGGAAGAGGCATCTAGAACAGTGCCACCCCCCCAATCTCTTGGGCACCAGGGATTGGTTCTATGGAGAGAGGTTTTTCCACAGACCAGATGGTTTTTTAATATATTAACAGAGCTGGACGGGACCTTGTAGGTCATCTAGTCCAACTCCCCTGCCCCTGCCCCCCAAGCAGGAGACCCTACATCATTTCTGACAAATGACAGTCCAGTCTCTTCTTGAAAGCCTCCGGCTCCCATAACTTCTGAAGGCAACTTCTGTTCCATGGGTGGATTGCTTTCACCATCAGGAAATTTCTCCTTATTTCCAGGTTGAATATCTCCTGGTTCAGTTTCCATCCATTATTCCTTGTCTGGCCTTCAGGTGCTTTGGAAAATAGGTTGTCCCCATCCTCTCTGTGGCAGCCCTTCAATTAAGCCATGTAGTCCTGTCCACCAATAAACCATCTTTCCAACCAGCCTCCATGTCTCCAGTGTCTTTTTCCCCACTTGGAGCTGAACCCAGAAGGACATTTCTTTCAACACTGGCTACAAAAATACTACCTAATAGAGACCTGTTGAGTTATTACATAAGCATATTTTGTGGCGTATATTCCAGATCTTCTTCTTGAGTGATGGAAACCCTTAATGTTGCCTCCTAAACTTCAAAGACCCAGTCGAAGTGAGAATCCATCCTCGCATTAGACAAATGGAGAATTCTCTTGCCAATTATGCATTTAATTAACAGCTCTGGAATTCAAAGCTCCCCTTAGTAATTTTGTTATGGTTGTTTACTGATTAGTTACGGGACACAAATGCATGCTTCTATTAGCGTATCAGATTTCCCCCCCCCTCCCTGTTTTACATTAGTAAGCTCATCGGCATTCTATGCATTGCAACCATGATTTCGGTTTTAATTTGCAGAGTGAAGGCCTTTAAGGTCTTCCCCTCAGGGAAAAGGGCGGCATATAAATCCCAATAAACCTTCAAACCTTCAAACCTTCGTCTTAATTTCTACCAGCCCTTCTGTTCTAACAACTGTCGTACTTCCTTTCCACAGGTGCAATTTTTTTTTTGCATAGATGACAGATCAAGGAGCTTCTGTCCTTTGGCCACCAGAAACTTCCCGTCTTGTAGAGATCCATCTAAAAGTGTCCATATGCCTGAAATGAAGCATGAAGCCCAAAGAAGACATTACTTTCCTTACACCGGAGCATTTCAAGGAAACTCTGGAATTGCATTCTGTCGGGCACCTTGTCTCCTGTGAATGATTCTGTCATCAAGAAACCTCATTACACTTCTGAGTTCCATAAGGCAGCCTGCAAATAACCACTTGGGTTTTATTCGTTCCTTGATCAGCTGCAGATATTTCATTCAAGTCTAATGAATTGGAATATCTCATGACATACCTAGATGATTGTCTGTAGAGACTGGCAGTCATCCAGGTCATAGTTAGGGTTAGGTTTTTTTTTTCAGGAGGCAACTGGAGTTTCTTCTTCTTTTTTCTTTTGAAGACGTTTCGCTTCTCATCCAAGAAGCTTCTTCAGCTCTGAAAGGACAGTGAGGAATGGAAGGATTTATATTCCTTGCAGGCAGCTGGTCATTTGCATCTTTTTAGAGGGCCATTTTTTTTTAAGATCTATATCAAGCTATACTTTTTTTAAAAAAAATTATTTTATCAATTTCATATATACATTCACAATTATATGATCTCATAACTGTTATTAATAATATGTATTTATAATAATTTTTTCCCTACAGTTGACAATATACTTGAAGATTGCTTTCTTACCATCCCATAGATCCATCTTATCTTACAACGGTCCTACTTCTTCTTCCCTCCCTCCCTCTTTCCTTCCCTCGTTTCTTCTCTCCTACTCCCCTTCCTTCCCTCCTTCCTTCCCTCCCTCCTTCCCCTTCCCTCCTTCTCTCCTTCCCTCCTTCCTTCCTTCCCTCCTTCCTTCCTTCCCTCCTTTCTTTTCTCCTTCTCTCCTTCCTTTCCCCCTTCCTTTCCTCCTTCCTTCCCCCCCTTCCTTCTCTCCTACATTCCCTCCTTCCTTCCCTCCTTTCTTCTCTCCTTCTCTCCTTCCTTCCCTCCTTCCTTCCCTCCTTCCTTCCCTCCCTCCTTCCTACCCCCCTTTCTTCTCTTTCTTCTCTTTAGAGGGCCATTGAAGCACTTGGAGATTTATCTGTATCCTCAGGGTCACCTGAGTGATGCTCTTGATTCCTGTAGTCTGCAATCTCCCACCCTGAAATCCATTCCTACTCTCACATTCAAAGAATGTTCATCCCAAATTGTATAGCTCAAAAGTCTGTAGAGATTCTCAGTCATCCAGGTCATGGTTGTCCCAAAGGGGCTTTTTCAGGAGGCAACTGGACTTTTTTTTTTACTAAACAAAACATCCAAACAAAACAAAACACAAAAATTCCAGGGACCTCTAGATGATTGGATAGTATCCTGCAAGGTAAAGGTTCCCCTCGCAAATATGTGCTAGTCATTCCCAACTCTAGGGGGCAGTGCTCATCTCTGTTTCAAAGCCGAAGAGCCAGCGCTGTCCGAAGACGTCTCCATGGTCATGTGGCTGGCATGACTAAATGCCAAAGGCACACAGAACGCTGTTAATTCCCACCAAAGGTGCTTCCTATTTTTCTACTTGCATTTTTTACGTGCTTTCGAACTACTAGGTTGGCAGAAGCTGGGACAAGTCATGGGAGCTCACTCCATTATGCGGTGCTAGGGATTCGAACTGCCGAACTGCTGACCTTCTGATCAACAAGCTCAGCGTCTTAGCCACTGAGCCACCATGTCCCAGCAAGGTTAGTTTCCCTCTAATATTGGATTCATATTCTGGAGCAACCTTGGCAATTTCAAGAGGTGGACTTCAACTCCCAGAATTCCCTAAGCCACAGGTGTCAAACTCAATCACGTCACTTGATGTATTTTGACGTATCGTGACATTTTTTTGCCTTCCCAGAGCCAGGGTGGGTTTGGCCTGCGGGTGATGCATTCAGCCCATGGACCACCAGTTTGACAGGCCTGCCCTAACCAGTATTGCAGTTTGGGAATTCTGGAAGTCGGAGTCCATATAACCTAAAGTTAGCAGGACTGAAACAAAGTTATAGAGCAGGGGAGGGGAACAATGGCCCCTTTATGACTTCTCAAGTTCAATCCCCAGAATTCATGAGCCAGCCATGCTGGCTCAGGAATTCTGAGAGTTGAAGTCCTCAAATCATAAAGGGGTCATCATTCCTGACCTAGAGGATGAAGCAAAGATGGCAGCATCTCCCCAAGCTTGTTGAACTTGCAAGCTAAGCGGGGTCAGCATTGTTGAGCACTTGGTTTTGTGACCTGCCAGTGGAGCTGGCAGCAGAGTTGGACAGTGAGGAGGTTGGGGAGGAACAATGGCCAGTCGAAGGCTCGGATGAGGGCTCTGCGTCAGAGGCAGAGATGGGGCCAAGGCTGTCTGGCAGTTCTCAGCTGCCTTCGGAGCTAGACAGCAGTGAGGCAGAGGAACAGCTGGAGCCTGTTCCCAGTGTGCGCATGAGCAGAGCTGTCAGAAGAAAAGAACAGCTAAGAAATCAGGGTCGACTTGGGAGTAAAGCCACAGGTGGACGGTGAATGGCCCCTCCCATATGAAATAAAAGAGGAGCGACTGGGAAGTGGGCTTTTGCAGGAAACAATTCATTCATTTCAGGAGTGTGAAGATCTGTCTGTGAATCTCAGGGACTCTGTGCCAAGTCTTTCCTTGCAAAGCACTGTTTTTGGAAAATATTTACATGGCAGCTTTCCAAGCTAGATAAGGTCGGTGGTCATACATTCACCTTTGAAAGACAGTTTGCCAGGCCTTTGCTGAATGTGAACGAGAGGAATTCACATTCGTTTAATAAAAGGGGTTTTGTCGGGACCAGGATCTGCTTCATGCTTTTGGGGAAGCCTAGGTCAGAACCCTTGGCACTTGGAGTCATCAAAGAAATATTAAGACCATAAACTAGAGAGGAAACCTGGAAAAAAAAAACCACTAGAAGTGGCAAAACACTTCTGTGTTATTACCAAGAAAACTGCTTGGCCATAAAATCCTTAGGAATCAAAGTCTATTTATTTTTTAAACTTGTCAGTAAAAATTGTATTTCTGCAACCAGCCAGTATACAGTCTCCTCATCTATTAAAATGCACCACATGAAGTACAAACACCACTTTATAATGCCTTGGTAAGGCCACACTTAAGACTACTGCATTGAGTTTTGGTCACCACGATGTAGAAAAGATGTGGAGACTCTAGAAAGAGTGCAGAGAAGAGCAACAAAGATGATTAGGGGACTGGAGCCTAAAACATATGAAGAACGGTTGCAGGAATTGGGTATGTCTAGTTTAATGAAAAGAAGGACTAGGAGAGACATGATAGTAGTCTTCCAATATCTCAGGGGTTGCCCCAAAGAAGAGGGAGTCAAACTATTTTCCAAGGCACCTGAGGGTAGAACAAGAAGCAATGGGTGGAAACTAGTCAAGGGGAGAAGCAACTTAGAACTGAGCAGAAATTTCCTGACAGAACAATTAATCAGTGGAAAAACTTGCCTCCAGAAGTTGTCAATGCTCCAACACTGGAAGTTTTAAAGAAGATGTCAGACAACCATTTGTTTGAAGTGGTGTAGGGATTCCTGCCTAGGCAGTGGGTTGGACCAGAGGACCTCCAAGGTCCCTTCCAACTCTGTTATTCTATTCTACTTCTAATCCTTTGACAATGTTGGCTGAAGCTGATGTCAGTTGAAATATTTCACATGTGGAAGGCTCCAAGTGGCTAATCCCTCATCCAAGGACGCATTGCGCAATCCCACCCAGTGTCATGAGAACTTGACTATCCTGATGGCCTCAGGCGTTAACCCAAGCCTTTAGTCCTTTGGTTTCCTCCACAGTAGCCTCTTTGTTAAGACCCTCAGGTCTGAATTAATTGATTATTATGACAGTAGGTCTTGCCCTTGATTCTGGCTCGTTGCCTGGGCCAATTATCTCCAAAGGGCCCCTTCTAACAGAAGCTACTATTGTTCAGTATTGTGAATATTTTGTTCTAAATGAGGAACACCCACTCCAGGCTGAAATTTACTTCAGGTCAGATGGCAAAACAGTTCCAGTGGATTCCAGTAAAGCAAACAAAAAAATTACATCCTATTGAGTCACAGCTTGGATGGAGACAAAACCAGAAGGAGCATTTAAAAGAAAGGCAAACAATACTCCATGTGTTCCTTGACCCCTGAGGCCAGAGGTGGGTTCCTACCAGTTCGCACCTATTCGGTAGAACCGGTTCGTCAAATCAATCGAACTGGTTAGAAGAGGTTCCACCAGTGGACCCGGAAAGCAGGCCACACCTACAGAAGAGGTTTCAAAATTTTTTGAAACCCACCACTGGTGGGTGTGTAATGTCCCGCAGTTATCTACGCATTAATAATGATCTAGTAATATCTCCTTATACATTTTAGGGACCTTTCCTTACATAATTGGTGTTTTCTTTCATACTTTTGGATTTCTAATTTCTGTTTCCGTTAGTTGGCAATTGCTAAAACCAATCCCGCGTGAAAAAGTATTCAAAGCCTTCTTGATTTTAATTGTCAATTTATTTATTCCTGCACATTGTAATATTTATTCATTTACATATCTCTGTTTTTCCACTGTTGTGCAAACACAATTCCAGCAGCTGCTAACATGTGTAAAATTAAATATATATTACACTCCCTTTCAAATAGCCAACAAAATTTTTCTGGTTTTAATTCCATATCTTGCTTTACGATTGCTTTCTAACCACTAACTTCTGAATAGCTACTTGGACTGACCTAAGTACTAATTCATAATTTCATATCCGGTCACGTGGGCGGCAAGCCACTCCCATCTGGTCACATGGGCAGCAAGCCACTCCCATCCAGTCACATGGGTGGCAAGCCACTCCCACAAAGGAGGCCACACCCACAGAGTAGGTTCCAACAATTTTTGAAACCCACCACTGCCTGAGGCTTATAGATTACACAGTGACTATGCTTTTCCAGTCACAAGATTTGGACCATACCTGGAAGACGAAAGTTGGAGAGTGCTTCAAATGAGACCGAGAGACAAGGGACTATAGAAAGATTTAATTTTCAATGGTTTTCTTACCTCCTTCTTCCTTCCCTCCTGTTCTACTTACCTTTGCAGACTCAGAAGGTTTCAAAATGCTCCTTTTTTAGCGCTGCACGGGCACGCCTCAAACACGCAAAGTGCTCATTAGCCAGCAGACTAGGTAGGCCATCCTATCTACAAAACAAAAGACCTTCAGCTCCAGGATGATGGGATTAAGACATGACCCTGCAGGATATAATAGGATTAGCAATAGCAATAGCAATAGCAGTAGACTTATATACCGCTTCATAGGCCTTTCAGGCCTCTCTAAGCGGTTTACAGAGAGTCAGCATATTGCCCCCAACAATCTGGGTCCTCATTTTACCCACCTCGGAAGGATGGAAGGCTGAGTCAACCCTGAGCCGGTGAGATTTGAACCGCTGAACTGCTGATCTAGCAGTAGCTTGCAGTGCTGCATTTAACCACTGCGCCACCTTGGCTCACGATTAACCCACTAGCAGTTCAGCTCAGTACATTGAGCCTAAGGATATTGGATCACCCACAAACTTTAACCAAACCTGAGAGCCCAGACAACCGACTGAGCCAGCTATAACCCCTACAACAGCCAATAGAATACATGTTCTTCCACAGGAACAGGAAGTTCAAGTGCTAAGGCCAAGGGAAGGTATAAATACCCCTCATTCTCAACTCCACGTGGTCAGCTTCTCAGGACTTCAAACCCATGTGGCTCTGCTTCATCATCAAACCATCTTTCCAATCAGCCTCCATGCTTCCAGTGTCTTCCTCCCAGCTTGGAATTGAACCATATCAGAGATGGGTTGCTACTGGTTTGCACCGGTTTGGGCGAACCAGTAGTAGAAATTGCGACTGGGTCGCTGAACCGGTAGGGAAGGAAAGCTCGCCACACTCCTGAATTGGTTTCCTGGTCACTGCAGCATGGTTTTGCTTTGCCATTTTTAATGTTATGTGCATGCACAGACCTATTTACATGTAACTGTGCACGTGTGTGGAGCACATGCAAATCACATGTGGAGTACATGCAAATCACGCGTGCAATGAACTGGCAGTAATGCTGGCAGAAACATACCCCTGAACCAGATGGATATTTCTCCCAACAGGAGAAATGAGGAACATAGCCCATCTTCTACAAAAAAAGGAGCCCCTCAAGTTTCCCATGTGGAATTTGACCCCCAACTTCCTTCTCTGCTTAGGGGTTCAAGGTTTCTCCAGCTGCATTTCATCCTCTTTCACTATCGGGTTTGTCCTTTTTAAATGCCCCCTGTGATACAGCAACTGATTGCAATGGAGCTCTGGAACAAAGCAGCCATTGTCTGCCTAACTACGTGATATCTTTGAGACGGAGCTCAAAGGAAAATCCTCAAGAGAGCAATTGTACCTTCTAAATCGGCCTTTCCCAACCGCAACCCTTTCGCAAGGGTTGGGCAAAAGTACACAGCACATTTGGGGAAACGAATATTATATCTCCTCATCGGATGTCTGTGACTAGACGAGGTATGACCTTACTGTCCAAAGACACCCGAATGTTGATGGACAACAGAAGAAAATATTTGTAGCTCAAGGTTGGGCTGTTAAATCCTCCATGCTCTAACCAGAGCATACAAAACATTTGCTAGACCAATTCTCGAATACAGCTCATCTGTCTGGAACCCGCACTGCATATTGGATATTAATACAATCGAACAAGTCCAGAGATATTTCACAAGAAGAGTCCTCCACTCCTCTGCTCACAACAGAATCCCTTACGCCACCAGACATGACATTTCGGGCTTAGACAACTTAGAACTATGCCGTCTTCAGTCTGACCTAAGCGTAGTACATAAAATTATCTGCTACAATGTCCTACCTGTCAATGACTACTTCAGCTTCAATCACAACAACACATGAGCACACAATAGATACAAACTCAAGGTAAATCACTCCAAACTCGATTGCAGAAAGTACGACTTCAGCAACAGAGTGGTCAAGGCCTGGAATGCAATACCAGACTCTGTGGTTTCTTCCCCCAACACCCCCCCCCCCCAAATTTTAACCTTAGACTGTATACTGTCAACTTCACCCCATTCCTAAGAGGTCTGTAAGGGGCGTGCATAAGCGCACTAGTGTGCCTTCCATTCCTATCCTAATGTTCCCTTTTATTCATATCCATTTCATGTATTCAAATCATGTTGATACTTATATATGATATCAAATACATGCTTGATGAAATAAATAAATAAAATAAGTTTCTTGCAGATGTTTTGTTACCCAACTAGGTAATGCAGACATCTCATTATCCAACTAGGTAACATTATCAGTGCTAGAAGGGAGTAGTGTTTCTCAGTTTATCTACATGTAGTTTATCCGGTCATCATTGGTGGGAGTATTCCTGATGGTCCCTTGATTAGGCACAAGGAACTACAGCACACAAACACACACAATTTTTACAATGTGTATTTTTCTCTTCAACATTATTTTTTTTTTCCTTTTGTTTTTTTTCTCTCTGTGATTATTTGTTTTTGGCTTGTTTTCATTTCATTGTATTTTGCCTTTTTGAACTTTTGTACTTGGCAATTATCTTCCTTTCTGTTTATAGATGAAAGGCAATATATTTTTAAACAAAAAGTGTAATTCAAGGCCATATGGCTTGTCAATATTTCAATAACACCCAAAGATGAAGCTGAATCATTTCTTTCTCCCAACATCATGTTCTTATCACTATTAATATTTTTGGTTTGTTTAATAAATAGAGGGAAGATGTAATTTTTCATTATCAAAGGGGAAAAAATTGATTTGTCTGTTTAAAGAGGAACTGAGGATATTCACAGAGAGAACTAAAAAAATCAAGTGGGAAGCTGTGATCACAAAATTAAAAGTATTTTTAATTTAAGCATTGCAGGCTTGTGGCTTATAAAATAAGAGCTTGGGCTTTGATAATGAGAATGCAAATGCCATCGATCCAGTGGTGGGATTCAAATAATTTAACAACTGGTTCTCTGCCATAATGACCAGCTAGGTAGGCATGGCTCAGTGGTCATGTGACTGGGTGGGCGTGGCCAACGCAACATCACTCACGTCGATGGGCACTTTGCCTTAGCTGTTACAGTGTAATAATGGTTAACCAGAGAGGCAGTTTTTGTAAGCAGGTCAATAAAGATGAGGCTAGAAACAACACCAGAATGTTTCCTTCCTGCTTTCCTTACAGGATTAGCCCTGTAAAGTGGAAAAAAACAAAATGAGATTTCTTCCAACAACCGGTTCTCCAAACTGCTTAGAAAGTTACCAACCGGTTCTCCCGAATAGGTGCAAACTGGCTGAATCCAAACACTACATCTATCTACTGTATTTTTTACTTTGACCTTTATTTGTTTATTGATTGTTTATTTATTAGATTTATATACTGCCCATCCTGTCTAGAGGTGAATCTAATATAATACAATTCTTAGCTGGAATCAGCAGGAGATATATTTGTATATGAAACAATGAATGGATAATGGATTATCCTAATGGATAAGGCATCCTTGCCATCGTCCAGGCAGAGCAAGAAGCAGGCACAGGGCCAGGACAGGGATGCCTCACGTCGCCAGAGGACACCAGAGAACCAATTATCTAAGGCTCAGGGTCAGGCCACAGTTTCCCCCTGGGAACCTGCCAGGAATGCTTCTCTGGTGGCTTGGGCCAGGCCCACACCTCCTATATCAGACAGTGAGGAGGAAACTAATCAAGGAGGGCACCACTCTAGAACAAAGGAGAAATTTCCTAACAGTGAGAACAACCAATCAGTAGATGCCTGTGGGTGTCCCATCACTGGTGGCTTTCAAGAAGAGATTGGACAGCCATTTGTCTAAAATGATACAGGGTCTCCTGCTTGAAGAAGGATTTTGGACAAGATGAATTCCAAGGTCCATTCCAACTCTGTTATCCTATGAATAAACTTTTAGAATATTCATGACTGGGAGAGACATGGTAACAAGGTCAGCCAATGAAAAGACTTAGCAAGTAAGTCAGCCAATGGGAGCTTAGACAATTCTGAGTCTGTGCTGAGAATCGAAACTGAAACTACTCTGTCTGTTCTGAACTCTGAGTTGAAACTGTTCTCTCTTGCTTGTGTTCTGCTTATAACTTCTACCACGCTGAAAGAATCTACTATTGGTATTGTACATTTATTCATCTGTTATTATGTATAAAAGGAACTCAATGAATCCAGCTGAATCAGTTATCTGCGCGTGCTTTCTGGATTTGATTTTTCTGCAACAAACTCTGACATAAACCTATCAAGGAGAGATCCAATCTAGAAATAAGGAGAAATTTATTGGCAGTTACCACAATTAATCAGTGGAACAGCTTGTCTCCAGAAGATATGGGCGCTCTATCACAGGTTTTTTCAAAGAAGAAAGTGGACAGCCATTTGACTGGAATGTTATAGGGCCTCCTGTCGGAGGAGGGAATTGGACTAGAAGACCTCCAAGGTCCCTTCCAACTCTGTTATTTTGTTATTCCTGTCATCACACAGTCATTTAAGGGTCGATATAATGCTGTAAGAATATCGCCTATCTGTGGTCCTATGAGAAGAAATGAGAAGCTGAAGCATTTCGCTTCCGACAGCTTCTTGATTAACTGGATATTAGCTGATTGCTTTATGCATCTTGGAACTTCGATAGTTTAATTTCCCCAAGTGGTTTCTGTACAGTTGTTTTTAAAGATTCCTGTTCTTTCATTCTCAACAGTAGCGATTGTATTTCTCAATCACTTCTGGCACATTTTTTGTGATTGTCCTGAATTCATTGACTTAAACCCTTATCTACTTTTTTTTTTAAAGTTTTTTTTATTTTTTATTTTCAAAACAAACACAACACATAAAATCTCCCTTTTTTACATACTGTAGAAAGTGTATCAGTTGGTTACAAAAAACTTTTGTGCATCTCTTCCACAGTCATCAAGCATAATTTATATTAACTCAAGTATTTTAACTCAGATATTTATACATGTTACCCTTATACCTCTATTTTCATTTGACTATAGTTGTTTAAATGTCCTTCATCATAGAGTATACGAAGGTTTAATACATAACCACATGCTTGCATTACGTTTACTATTTCTAAAATCCTCCAATGACACTATCTACTTTTATTGGCCAGCAATAGAATCAGTGTTGGGTTCCTCCCGGTTCGGCTCGGTTCAGCCAAAACGGTTGTATTATGGCAGCTTGGATCACTGGAACCGGCAGTGACTTAGGCCTGCCATACCCCCGAGCCAGTTCCCCGGTCTCTTCTGCTGTCACCGGCATGTTTCTGTGCATGCCGCAGAATAGTTTTCAGTCAACTTCCCATGCGCAGCAATGTGCGGTATGCGCAGGTGCGCAAAATGCTCTCTCAGCGAACTGATACTAAACCGGCTAGGATCCCCCCCCCACTGAATAGAAGGGTGTATTGAAATGCTCTTTCATCCATAAAGGTTGTTTTCTAAGACTGATCCAAAGATCCTACCTTGTTTAGGATAGACTTCAGTGAAAAAAGGCAACCTTCTTAACAGTTTAAACTCACAGCTGGATATATTTTTTTTAAAAAAATCAAGATCGTATTAATTGCTTTCTTCTCCTTTTTTTTAAAGGCACTTCTTTGTAAACTTAAATTAATTAAATTGAAACAATAAAAAGTGTGTTGCCACAATGTAAAAAACGATGTTGAGACTCTAGAAAGGGTGCAGAGAAGGTCAACCAAGATGATTAGGCGACTGGAGAATAAAATCCTTAGGAAGCAAAGGCTATTTACTTTTTAAAATTGTCAATAAAAAAGAAAAGATGCATTTATGCAACCAGACGGTATACAGTCCCCTCATCTATTAAAATGCACCACGTGAAGTGTTAATACCAATTTATAATGCCTTGGTAAGGCCACACTTAGAAAACTGCATTCAGTTTTGGTCGCCATGATGTGAAAAAGATATTGAGGCTCTAGAAAGAGTGCAGCGAAGAGCAACAAAGATAATTAGGAGACTGAAGGCTAAAACATATGAAGAATGGTTGCTGGAATTGGGTGTGATTAGTCTAATGAAAAGAAGGACTAGGGGTGACATGATAGCAATGTTCCAATATCTCAGGGGCTGCCACAAAGAAGAGGGAGTCAAACTATTCTCCAAGGCACCTGAGGGTAGGACAAGAAGCAATGGGTGGAAACTAATCAAGGAGAGAAGCAACTTAGAACTGAGGAGAAATTTCCTGACAGTTGGAACAATTAATCAATAGAACAACTTGCCTCCAGAAGTTGAATTGAATTTATGTATTATATTTCTATGCCGCCCTTTTCCCCGAAGTTGTGAATGCTGGGTGTTTTAAAGAAGATGTTGGATATCCATTTGTCTGAAATAGTGTAGGTTTTCCTGCCTAAGCAGGGGGTTGGACTAGAAGACCTCCAAGGTCCCTTCCAACTCTGCTATTCTGTATGACACCTACTTCATATTTTTTGTGTTTTTGGATAAAGCCCATTTGCAGTAATCTATTCATAGCTGATGATCTCAGAAGAAGCCTCCTCTCTTGTCTGATGGGAAAAAACACAAATACTTCTCCTAATGTAATAGCTGCAGAAAAAATACATACTATATATACTTATCCCTGTTTAATCAGAGAGAAAAGTACTTCGGGATTAATCAAAGGCCTTTAATGGCTTGTAAAGCTCTTAAGAGAGAAATGGAGCTAGGAACTTTGTGTACCTTAAAAAATATCAATCTTTTGATCACACCTTTTGTCTCTCTGTGTGTGTGTGTGCCATAGCATCAGGAGCTATACAAACTCATTTGTAACAAAGACTAAGATAAAGATAAAGGTTCCCCTCACACATATGTGCTGATCGTTCCTGACTCTAGGGGGCGGTGTTCATTTCTATTTCAAAGCCGAAGCGCCAGTGCTGTTCAAAGATGTCTCTGGGGCCATGTGATTGACATGACTAAACACTGAAGGTGCACTGAACGCTGTTACCTTCCCACCAAAGGTGGTTCCTATTTTTTCTCCTTGCATTTTTACCTGCTTTCAGACTGCTAGATTGGCAGAAGCTGAGACAAGTAATGGGAGCTCACTTCGTTATGCGACGGTTGGGATTTGAACCACCGAACTGCCGACCTTTCTAACTGACAAGTTCAGCCTCTTCGTCACTGAGCCACCGTGTCCCTCATAACAAAGACTAGTTCAGGCTCGATCCAGAATCACTGGGGATGTATTGCTCCAACTATTTTGGCCCCATTCTTTTTTTTGATCCGGCAATCTGAATCACACAAAACTTATATCACAGGAAAGTGAAATGTGTAAATATTAAGATTCTGAGAACATAATACAGTTTGGAAAATTTCCACAGCTGCTTCTCCTCCTCCTCCTCCTCCTCCTCCTCCTCCTCCTCCTCCTCCTCCTCCTCCTCCTCCTCCTCCTCCTCCTCCTCCTCCTCCTCCTCCTCCTCCTCCTCCTCCTCTATCTGGCTCAAGTATCAAAAGAAGAGAATATTTGTAGCTGAGGGTTGAACTGTGGGGTTCTTGGTGCTCTCTGAACTCGATTGTCTTGTAGATATTTCAATACCAAACAAGGTAACATCATCTCTGCTAGTGACTGATGATGTTACTTAGTTCGGTAATGAAATGTCTGCAAGAAAACAACCAAACTCAGCGCTAAAGATCCAATTGTTAAACTATATAACACTCTCTCTGTAACCATCCTCCTCCTCCTCCTCCCCCCTCCTCTAACACTGATGATGTTACCTAGTTTGGGTAATAAAATGTAAAAGAAAACACCCAAGTTCATAGAGCACCAAGGACCCCACAGTTCTCCTCCTCCCACCCTCATCTTCCTCCTCCTCCTCCCCCTCCTCCTCCAATCCCACTCTCCCCTAACACTGATGACGTTACATAGTTTGGATAAAGAAAACAACCAAGCTCAGAGAGCACCAAGGACCCCACAGTTCTCCTCCTCCCACCCTCATCTTCCTCCTCCTCCTCCTCCTCCTCCTCCTCCAATCCCACTCTCCCCTAACACTGATGACGTTACATAGTTTGGATAAAGAAAACAACCAAGCTCAGAGAGCACCAAGGACCCCACAGTTCTCCTCCTCCCACCCTCCTCCTCCTCCTCCTCCTCCTCCTCCTCCTCCTCCTCCTCCTCCTCCTCCTCCTCCTCCTCCTCCTCCTCCTATCTTCTGTGATTCAGTCCTACAGTCTTACAGGTTTAAGTAGCTGTAACTGTAGGGGCCCCATAGATCTGGGGATCTTGTCTTGAATGGAGCGGCATTTCGCTATTCACAGCTAGTATGCAATCTGAGATAATTCCTGCTCTGCAAACGTGTGGCAGCCGGGGATGAAATAAATATGTTCCATGCAACACATAGAATGCATACATAGAAGGAGGACGTGAATCAGATAAACACGATCAGATAAAAAGGCCAGCCCCAATACCGAATCTTTGAAACTTCTGAAGATGTTTACTCTCACCTGAATATCTGGCTTGGCTGCTGAGGTATTTTGAAGTATTTACGGTTGAATGTACTTCTGCATTCTTTGAAGGAGCCCAGCCGCCTATGTTGTAATGAATTTCTCTATGCATAAAGAATAAGCAAATCAGTCCATTTCAATTTCAGTCTGTGTTTTTTTTTCTTCTTCTTCTTCTTCTTCTTTATACATTAATTTCAGGTCGTTTCTGCCTCAGTTGGCAAACTTGGAAAACTTTGCCGACTTTTAATTTTATGCTGCTTACTTTTTTTCTAGTATATTTTGTGGGGGTCCCCCCCCTCCTTCCCTCCAATCCATTTTTTTGCGTTCAAATTTTCTTTTACATCCCTTCGACTCGAATACTTCTTGGGTCCCTTTTTCTGAGGGGCAAAGTGTATCACGAAAAAAGATACGTGTGTTTTTCTTTCAGCTAAATAGTGGGGCCATCAGCCCCACTGAGCCAAATATGTTTCAATAGCAATAGCACTTAGACTTATAAACCGCTTTATAGTGCTTTATAGCCAGCCCTTTTTCCCCCAAAAGAATTTATTTTTATTTTTTTATTCTCTTATATACCATTTTAAGTATACATTCACATGGTTATTCTTCTTCTTTACATTTATCATTCTTATACATGTAGAGAACCGGTTGTTAAATTATTTGAATCCCACCACTGGTCATCTTACAATACAATACAATACAATACAATACAATACAATACAATACAACACAACACAACACAACACAACACAACACAACACAACACAACAGCAGAGTTGGAAGGGACCTTGGAGGTCTTCTAGTCCAATCCCCTGCCTAGGCAGGAAATCCTATACCATTTCAGACAAATGGCTATCCAACATCTTCTTAAAGACTTCCAGTGTTGGGGCATTCACAACTTCTGGAGGCAACTTCTGTTCCACTGATTAATTGTTTTAACTATCAGAAAATTTCTCCTCGGTTCTAGGTTGCTTCTCTCCTTGATTAGTTTCCACCCATTGCTTCTTGTTCTACCCTCAGGTGCCTTGGAGAATAGTTTGACTCCCTCCCTCTTGTATCCCATTCATGGAGAAGAGGAGCTGATGGTGACATGGACTATCAAATCAAATTAGACCAGGTGTAAAAGGCTTGCCGCCCCCTTCGGCCATCATTGTATTCCTCCTCTTTGTAATTTATTCACTGCCTGGTGTTGGGACATAATTCGTTCTGCAGCTCATTCGATAGAACATCACTGCAGTAAAAGAGTCCCTCACCTTTGTTATTTGCTCTGATATTTAGAAGGGCATTTCTGAGCCTTCCTGTCAGGATTTTATCGTCAACACAAAGTTTACTGGTGTCTTATTGATCTCTTGCTTCTGAAAGGTTTGGCATAGCCAATTTGAAATCTGTCAGGATTTTATAGTTGTGGGTAAGGTTACGGGGGGGGAGAGAAAAAAATCTAATGGGATTTAAAGAGACTTTATAATGGGTGACTTGACTTACGTATGTCTGGAGATTGTTCCCAAACGAGCCATATTTCCTTGAGTCAAATTACTAAAATGGAGTCTGCATGTAGAGGCCGGATAAAGCAAAACCAATAAACAAATAAACAAAACCTCATTTTTGCTGTTGTGTCAGGCCTGCAGCCATCTTTTTTGGGGGGTCTTTGGCCTGCCACACTTTCTATTATTCTGGAAGTTGAAATCCCCCACCCTGCTTTAATGGTGGATTATTTCATTGCTTGTTCAGACAAATGATTCTCCAATCTCTTCTTAAAAACTTCAAGTGTTGGAGCATCCACAACAGTGGTGGGTTTCAAAAATTGTTCGAACCTACTCTGTGGGTGTGGCCTCCTTTGTGGGAGTGGCTTGCCGCCCATGTGACCAGATGGGAGTGGCTTGACGCCCATGTGAGCGGATATGAAGATGCCGACGACACTTGTCAGAACCACCTTAAATTACCTCACACACAGCACTGGCATGCATAAGAATATGAGGTAAACTTGTTTCTTAAAAGGCATCTTTGGTTGGCGTTAAAACAACTTCAACACACGCCATGTTCTGATTGCACCACAAACGCAGTATCCATCCTTACCTTTCACAGAGGCACTGAGTTTTATAAATATGAGCATGATAGTGTAGAATAATCATATCCAAGGACCAGTGGTGGGTTTCAAAAATTTTTGGAACCTCTTCTGTAGGTGTGGCCTGCTTTCCGGGTCCACTGGTGGAACCTCTTCTAACCGGTTCGGTAGATTTGACGAACCGGTTCTCCCGAATAGGTGTGAACTGGTAGGAACCCACCTCTGATCCACAACTTCTGTAGGTAAGTTGTTCCACTGTTCTAACTGTCAGGAAATGTCTCCTTGGTTCTAAGTTGCTTCTCTCCTTGATTAGTTTCCATCTGTGGCTTCCTGTCCTGCCCTCGGGGGCTTTGGAGAATAGCTGGACTCCCTCTTCTTTGTGGCAACCCCTGGGATATTGGGAGACTGCTATCATGTCACCCCTTGTCCTTCTTTTCATCAGAGTAGACATATTCAGTGATAGGTTGCTAATCCCGTTCCAACCGGTTCGGTTGGAACGGGGGCGTCGTCGTCCTCGTGCACGCGCGCAGTTCACGCATGCGTCTTAGCCGCCTGCGCGATGCTCCAGCTGCTCGCGGAGAATTGCGCAGGCACTGTATGTGCCATGCGCCTGCGTGGAAGCGCAGAAGCCTTCAAAGACCGGTAAGGAGCACGGGCCGGCGGTGGGCCCTTTGCCGTTCCCGGAAGTTACTTACTTCCGGGTTCGCCGACCAACCGGTTCGCGGGGACCGCCACGAACCGGTTGAAACCCACCCCTGACCCTATTCCAGCAACCGTTCTTTATATAGCAATAGCAATAGCAGTAGACTTATATACCGCTTCATAGGCTTTCAGGCCTCTCTAAGCGGTTTACAGAGAGTCAGCATATTGCCCCCAACAATCTGGGTCCTCATTTTACCCACCTCGGAAGGATGGAAGGCTGAGTCAACCCTGAGCCGGTGAGATTTGACCGCTGACCTGCTGATCTAGCAGTAGCCTGCAGTGCTGCATTTAACCACTGTGCCACCTTGGCTCTTGTTTTTTATTGCCATGATTCACTTAACAACTGTGGGAAGAAAGGCATAAAATGGAGCACAACTCAATGAAAAACTGTTTTGTTTAGCAACAAAAATGTTGGATTCAATTGTGGTGATAAGTCAAGGACTACCGGTACCATGTCTAGAGGAAAATAATCATTTCGTGGACAAATAAAACCTGTTAAAATTATGGAAGACTTTGTCACCAGTCTCCTTGAGGCTTAATACGCAGCGGGCTTGCATCGGTACCCCACTTAGCTAATGATACTGATTATGACTGCATGAAGCATGCAAATCTGCCCAGCCTTTGTGCAGCAAAGACATATGGCTTAATTAGAAGCTCGCTAGCACCTGAAAAATTTGGTGCCAGATTCATTGAGAAACTAATTGGAGTGGCCTCCTATCCTCCGAGCTCCACGCTGCGGGAGAATTTGCACAAAATGTTTTCGCTTAACGGCTTCTTGCTCCCACCTAGAAACTCCGCAGCAGGTTCTGGCAAGGACCTGGCCTCATTACTCAGAGCAGCATGGATCTGGAGAGAGTTTGAGGCCTGAACGGTTTGCTGGCAGAGTTTAAGGAAACGAGGGCGGGCCCATCATGGAAGAAGCCACGGGGTGTTCAGAGGAGCTGTAAATAACTCAGCGATGCCCAGATGCTAATAGTTATTTTATCTAGGCAGTGTTCTAACCCAGCCTTAGCAGAACCAATAAACAGACTGTTTCAGAGTATGTTCATAGACTGGAATAGACATGGTAACAGGTCAGCCAATGGGGACTATCTGGATAGTGAAACATAGTACTTGTTTGTATGCGGCCATTAGAGACCGTTTGGAGTCTGGGCGTGGCTTATACTTGCTGCATTGTATATAAGAGTTGGTTAGGCCTCTGTTCTGACCCCTTCCTCCGTCCAGTAATGAAAGCCGAGACACGCTTAATGAGAATGTTCTTTAATAGCAAGACCAAACTCTCGGTGGCTGAAAGCCAAGTAAACAAACAGATAAGGACCTTGGCAGCAAGTCCGACAAACCTTGGCAGCAATTCAGACAAACCTTGGCAGCAATCCAGCCTGCCAAGTTAGTTTCTCTTTAGTCAAAGCATTGACTTCTGCAAGAAGGGTGAGCCACAGGCAGTCTTTTTTATAGTCTGGAGAGGAGCCTAATGACCATCAGCTGAGTGTAATTACCTCCTGTAATTATGTAATTGTTTTTGACACTGAGTAGCTCTTCAATGGTGTGCATCCAGGAACAATTCACTGTTGGTTTCTGGATCGCTCTCCCTTCTCTCTTCCCCACTGATCCAAGGCTCAGGCGCCACCTGGTGGCCAACCAGTCTCTCTGCACCCTGCTCGGAGTCAGAACCCTGTCCAGGGTCCTCCACATCCTCCAGGGCCGACTCATAGGGCCCCTCGCTGTCGGAATCTGGTGGCAGCTTCAACAGCTCCTGCTGGGCCACAACAGGCCTCTATAGCTTTGCTCAGTCCCTGTACAATATAGGCCTCTGTGTATCTCTCTACACTGTAATGACTTGCTTCTATGAATATTGCTTCTGTATTCCTTATTTTGTATGCTGAATTCTGCTGTTTGGTATTGTATTTAAAGAAGTTTCTTATATATAATTCAAATCCTGCTGAAGCTCATTTACTTGTGTGCTTGCTGGATGTTCTTATTTGGATATCACTTCTGGAATTTGTGCTTGTGAAGCAGGGGTGGGTTCTAACCGGTGTTACTGCCAGTTTGCTTGTGTGCATGCTTTGTGCATGCATGCTGCATGCGAGCTGCGTGCGCATGCGCAGTTCAATGGAAATTGTTCTGCGCATGGGCAAAACTAAAAAAAATGGTGATAGTGACGACCGGGGAACCAGTTCCGGGGTGGGTGGGGGGTGGCCAGCCTGGGGTACTGCCGGTTCAGCGACCCAGGCTGGCACACCACTATCAGTTCAGCTGAACCAGGCCAAATCATCAGGAACCCACCTCTGTTGTGAAGGGAAAAAAATGAAACTTTGATGTTTGTTTTGTTGATTAGAAAGATTTGGTAGTATAGAAATGGCTCATTCTATATTAATGTGTAAAATCAAAAAGTTGAGGTTGTAGTGTGTTTATCCTGTAGTGTGTACTGAGCTGGGTGGAGTTGGAAGTTAATGCCCACTTTTCTTTCTTTTTCTCTTCCCCCTTGTATTATAACCCCCTTTCCCCCATTCCTTTTCCCTCCCTTATTTTTTTGTTTTCCTTTCTTTCTTTTTGTATTTTATATTTTAACCTAGCATAGCACTTAGACTTATACACCACTTCATAGTGCATTTACAGCCCTCTCTAAGTGGTTTACAGAGTCAGCCTCTTGCCCCCAACAATCTGGGTCCTCATTTTACCCACCTCGGAAAGATGGAAGGCTGAGTCAACCTTGAGTCGGTGAGATTTGATCTGCTGAACTGCAGCTAGCAGTCAGCTGAAGTAGCCTGCAGTACTGCACTCGAACCACTGCACCATGTCGGCTCTATATAATAAATAAAAATATATAACAAAATAAATATTTTATTAAAAGAAGCAGCAGGGTTACCTTCAGAGAACCAGCCTTCAAAGGAACACCAGCTATGAAGCAAAAACGAAGCACATTCACTGAAGCACGGAGTGCTTACATTTCTGAACTTGTGCGATGATAATCTTATGCAATGCAAATAATCCCCCAAAAAACTTAACAGCATCAAAGGCAGAGAAAGGAGTTTTGATACCGTTGCGAGTATCACAAAGTAATTTTGCTATTGACATAATGCATCTTCTGGGAAGCCTACACAAAATGTCTTTAGTTCTAAGATGAACATACAGCAGGATCGAACTTCAGTTCGCAGATGTATAAGAAGAAGGAAAGGGAAGCTAAACAAAATCCTCCAAGGGGAGGCAATTCAACCAGAATAAAATCCAGGCTAAGGGCTTGAAATTATTCCAGCAAGGATCTCAAATGTGCATATCAAGATGTTCATCAGCTGCTTGGAGAAATAGTTGCCCAGACAGCTCTATCAACACGAGCATCTTCTCATCCCAGAAGCTTCCCAGTGGATCATCCTACTTCCAGATGTTCTATAGAAGACCTTCAAGGAAAAAAAAATGTTTCTAGGTATTTTATGCCAAAGTGAAAATGTAGCATAATATAAATTGTCCAGAAATGTGTGGCTCATGGATCTCAGGGCTTTAAGAAAAACAATGTTTTACCTAAGAGAGATTTGCAGCTGGATCTTGTTCTGGCCTAGGCTTCCAGAGAAAGCATAATTCACAATCTTAGTGCCAAAAACTCTCTTTTATTTTTATAGCTGTAAATTATGGTCATTAACAGTCTTTAAGGCTCCACAAACACCCTGTCAAGGTTCTGATAGATGTCTGTTTGAGTTGTCACAGTCTTTCAAGAGGATGTTGATAAAAACCCACCTTATCTCCCTGGGGATGCTGCCAGAGGCCTAACTGCCAAATGTAGAGCAAAGCCAAACTTAGCACAAACAGAACTTTTCAATGCTTGAACCGACCAGATGAACGAATTGCTTCCTGAAAAAGCTCACATCCCGTTCGCTCCTCTTTTATGTCTTATGAGGGGGGTCAATCATCTCCAAGCCTTACCCCCAAGTCGATCCTGTTTTCTTAATTGTTCTTGCCTTCGGGCAGCTCTGGGCATGCACACCCTAGGAACAGGCTCCTGCTGTTCTTCTGCCTTGCTGATGTCAGACTCCAGAGGCTCCAGAGGCAGCAAATAACTACCAGATGGACTTGGTTCCCCTCTCTGCCTCCAACACAGAGCCCTCGTCCAAGCCTTCCTCAGACTCCAGGACTGGCCCATCAGGGGTGGGTTTCTCGCCCCGTTCCAACCGGTTCAGTTGGAACGGGGCCGGCGGCGTCCTCGTGCGCGCGCGCAGTGCACGCATGTGTACTAGCGCCTGTGCGATGCTCCAGCTGCTCCTGGAGGATCGCGCAGGCGCTGTATGCATTCTGCGCATGCGTGGAAGCGCAGAACTCGTCAAAACCGGGTAAGAAATGCGGGCGGGCGGGCGGATCCTTCGGCGTTCCCGGAAGTTACTTACTTCCGGGTTCGCCGACCAACCGGTTCGCGGGGACCGCCGCAAACCGCCTGAAACCCACCCCTGTGGCCCATGTTCCTCCCCAACCTCCTCACTGTCCGAGTCTGCTGCCAGCTCTGCTGGTGGGCCACAACAGATCTCAAAAGAGAAAGGGCTAAATATTCATTACAGTGACCACACTTGAGCCCAAACTCTCTTGTTGCTAAGTGAGACATTTGTTAAGTGAGTTTAGTTCTGTTTCACGGCCTTCCTTGCCACACCGTTGTTGAGTGAATCAATGCCATTGTTAAGTTAGCAACACGGTTGTTAAGCGAATCTTGCTTACCTATTGACTTTGCTTATCATAATGTCACAAAAGGGGATCACGTGTCCCCATCAAAAACGTGAGTCGGTTGCTAAGCATCTGAATTATAATCATGTGGCCATGGGGCTACTGCAACGATTGTAAGTGTGAAAAATGCTCACCAGTCACTTTTTCGGTGTGGTTGCAACTTCGAATGGTTACTAAATGAACCGCGGCAAGTGGAAGACTACCCATACAAAGGAAAGAATTAGGGTGAACTCTCAGGATCCACTTGTGGATCAGGGTGATCCACTTCCAAGAGTGGATTAGCCATTCATTGATAATGATGTTATTCATTCAGTCATGTCCAGCTCTTGTAGCAACAGCACAATATACTACTTTACAGTGCTTTACAGTCCTCTCTAAGCAGTTTTTACAGAGTCAGCCTCTTGCCCCTAACAATTTGGGTTCTCGTTTTACCCAACTTGGAAGGATGGAAGGCTGAGTCAACCTTGAACCTGGTGGGATTTTGAACTGCCAAATTGTAGGCAGCCAGCAGTCAGTAGAAACAGCCTGCAGTACTGCACTCTAACCACTACACCATCAAGGCTCTAGAGCAGTGTTTCTCAACCTTGGCAACTTGAAGATGTCCGGACTTCAACTCCCAGAATTCCCCAGCCAGCAAATGCATTCGCTGGCTGGGGAATTCTGGGAGTTGAAGTCCGGACATCTTCAAGTTGCCAAGGTTGAGAAACACTGCTCTAGACATACCCAATTCCTGCAACCGTTCTTCAAATGTATAGACTCTAATCATTCTTTTTTATTTAATTTTTTTTAAAAAAAGCTTTTACAAATATTTACCTCCCCTCCCGCCCCCTCCCCACCCAAACCCAACCCCCCCAACCATCTCCGCCCCCCCCCCCCCCCGATTTCCCAGAACAAATAGAGGGTATAAATCTTTAACAAAGATGTTCTAAAATAAACTTAAAGAAAGTTAGTATCATCTTTCATTTGAGCTTTAACTCCTCTTTTGTTAGGCTAACTCTAAACAGATTATATCGTTCCTCGCTTTTTCAGTCATATCTGGAATTTCTTAGTCCCATATTTATTTTGAATATAATCAATCCATCTTCTCCACTCCAGTTTATATTTCTCATTTGAGTGGTCCTTAAGATATGCTGATATTTTAGCCATCTCTGCTAAATTTGTTACTTTTAATGTCCATTCTTGAATAGTAGGCAAATCTTCCTTCTTCCAGTATTGCACCACCAACAGTCTTGCTGCTGTTATTAAGTACAAAATCAAGTTAGTCTCTATAACAGTACAATCAGTAGTTATACCTAGCAGGAATAACAGAGGGGTAAACTTTATCCTTTTTTTAAAGAACATTTTGCATAATCCACCATATTTTTATCCAAAATGCTTTAACTTTTTTACAAGTCCGCCATATATGGTAATATGTAGCATCAACACAATCACATCTTCAGCATTTAGGTTGTAAATTCGGATACATGCAGGCCAGTTTTTTAGGATCTAAATGGCATCTATTAAACATCTTATAAAAGTTCTCTCTCAGATTTTGGGCTTGTGGATTCTAATCATTCTTGTTACTCATGTTACATCTTTTTTTTTTTATATTGTGGTGACCAGAACTGAATGCAGGATTCCAAGTGTGGTCTTACAAAGGCTTTGTAAAGTCTAGGTACACCAGCCACGGGTGTGTGCAATGGAAGCGGGTGGTGTCCTTTAAAATGACTGTGGTCTTCAAGCTTGTACCGAGGGCATTGAATGCCAACAAAAATGACTATATTCTCTTCATCTATTTTTCAGGTCACATTTCCCACCCTGTTGTTTTCCATAACCTTGTTCATGAGCGTGACCCGTCAAAACCGCGCTTGACTAAGCCGCGCCTGATTAAACTGCGTCGCTGACCTCATCAACAGGGCGACAACAGCGAGCGCGGAGAAAGAAGGGCGCTTTAAATAGCGCTTTGAAAGCAAGCCGATTCAACTTAAGGTAAGGGTTAGGTTTAGGGTTAGGTTTAGGGTTAGGTTTAGGGTTAGGTTAAGGGTTAGGGTTAGGTTTAGGGTTAGGTTAAGGGTTAGGGTTAGGGTTAGGGTTAGGGTTAGGGTTAGGGTTAGGGTTAGGGTTAGGGTTAGGGTTAGGGTTAGGGTTAGGGTTAGGGTTAGGGTTAGGGTTAGGGTTAGGTTAAGGTTTAGGGTTAGGGTTAGGTTTAGGGTTAGGTTAAGGGTTAGGTTAAGGGTTAGGTTTAGGGTTAGGTTTAGGATTAGGTGTAGGTTTAGGGGGGTTAGGTTTAGGTTTAGGGGTTAATTTTAGGTTTAGCATTTACAGCGTGCTTCTGTCTCCGCGCTGTTGTCGCCCTGTTGATGACGTCAGCTACGCGGTTTAGTCGAGCGCGGTTTAGTCGAACGCGGTTTTGTGGTGGAACCGTTCATGAGACATGCAGCATATTTCTTTCCATTTTTCTCTCCTTACATGTACAAGTTCATCCACTGTCATCCCAAAGACCACTACAGAGCAGCAGGCTATCCATCTGGGGGAGTTTTATGCGGCCTCATTAACACCGACAGCCAATATCACAGGTAGCCATTATGCAGAGTCCTCATAGATCACGCAGGGCAATTCCATTAACCCGAGAGATAAAATAAAGCCCAGCTGCATTTGTATTTGTCAATAGATGCTCCATGGAATGGAACAAGACAGGCCAGGCCAGGCAATTGTTCACTGATGACCGCCTGTCTTCTTGAGACTTTATCTTGACTTTGCAAATGGTCCCCAGACAGCATGAATGGCTCTCCGTATTTCAGAGGCTCTGGGAAGACTGACAGTTCTGTGGAACTCACTCAATGGGGCGGGGGGGGGGAGAACAATGATCAGATTGATGTGGTATCCGTTTGATTTCCCTGTCAATAAAATGATCGGACGTTGATGGGTATGGAGGTGATCTCATCCCTTAGTTGTTTTTGGCCTGTGGTCCTTTTGGCTTTTTGATTGTCCCTTTGGAATGGTATGTAGCAGTGGTGGGATTCAGCCAGTTCGCACCTATTCGGGAGAACCGGTTGGTAACTTTCTAAGTAGTTCGGAGAACCGGTTGTTAGAAGAAATCTCCTTTTGTTTCTTTCCACTTTGCAGGGCTAATCCTTGAGGAAATTACCTCTTCTTTCATTTTCTACCTCAGGAAGGAAATTTTTATAGATGTTGGTTGCCTTAAGCATTCAATTCAGAAATATTTTTCAAAACCACTGGAGGGCTGAACAAGAAACAATGGATGGAAACTAATGAAGGACAGAAGCAACCTGGAATTAAGGAGAAGCTTCCTAATAGTGAGGACAATTAAACAGTGGAACGGAAGTTGCCTCCAGAAGTTATGGTCCCTCATCACTGGGGGGTCTTAAAGAAGAGACTGGATAGCCACTTGTCTGAAATGGTATAGGGTCTCCTGCTAGAGCAGGGGGTTGGACTAGAAGACCTTTAAGGTCCCTTCCAGCTCTATTCTATTCTACATTTCTGCAGTCTCAGGGTGCAAATTACCCAGAGGTGAGCTATGACACTGAAGCAATTTTGCCTCTGAGGTAAACTTCCTTTGTGGCCCTATATTTATCATACAAATAGCAGTCTGTTATACCGAACAGAATTTCTAGTCTTCAGTTTGTAATTTTTTTTTTTAAAAAAATTCATTTTAGTTCTGTGGAGCAGATCATTCCTAGCCTGAAAAACGCTTTTCTTGTGTAAAATCATCATAATTTATATAAGGGTAAATAGACGCAGCTCATTTCCAATAGGATGGGCCATTAGAATTGACAAATGATCTCAGAGTACACAAGAATAATGATGTCATCAACAGAAGAGAATATTTGCAGCTCAGGATGATGTTTATTTGAGTTTGGCTGCTTTCTGAGCTCAGTTGTTTTCTTGTAGACATTTTATTACCCAACTAGATAACCTCAATCTGATGATGTTATCAAGTTGGGTAAAAAATACCCGAAAGAAAACCAAACTCAGAGATCACCCAGAACCTCACAGTAACCACAATGCCAAAATGTGCATCACAACACAAATCCTGACTATTTTGGTATGCCAGCACCAGCTCCGAGTATGTTAGTCATATAGTCTGCATTGTAACATCACAAGCATATTGTCAGGGTTCCAAGTAATGCACCCATAGTAAACAAAACTCTGAGGCAGGTAGATTCCTCAAAGAATAATTTTATTGGATGTGTCATATTGGCACAGGCTGGTGGAAACCGACTCTGATTATTTCTGTGGTTTTCACCTAATTAAAACATTTTTTTCCACTTTATCAAAACAATCAGCCACATGATCCAATCAGGATACTGTCCAGTTGTTAGGTGACTCCAGTCCCTTCCTTCCGAGCACCTGCAGGAATGTCCTTGGTTCCCAAGAGAAAGCATTTTGCTTTGGCTATAACACCCCAACTATCTCTATTCCCCCCCTCCCTGTCCCTTTTCTCCAGTGTGTCAGCGCTGAAGTCTAAAAATGGCTTCAGTCAAGCCAGCTTCAGAGCCGAGGTGGCGCAGTGGTTAGGATGCAGTACTGCAGGCCACTTCAGCTGACTACAGTTCTGCAGTTCAGCGGTTCAAATCTCACCGGCTCAAGGTTGACTCAGCCTTCCATCCTTCCGACGTGGGTGAAATGAGGACCCAGACTGTGGGGGCAATATGCTGACTCTGTAAACCGCTTAGAGAGGCTGAAAGCCCTATGAAGCGGTATATAAATCTAACTGCTATTGCTATTGCTATTGACCCATATATTCTCATCTGCCTGATTCCCACACTAGCACAGATAGCTGCATGAGAATATGGTTTTCATGTGGCTGGTGAAGCCAGTCAATATTTTTTTGCCCCTTGGTTGGTGCAGTAAGCCAACATTCTTGACTATTGCTCTTCTGCTCCTGACCAGCTTGTAACCAAACCTAAGTATTTGTTGTCTTGGGGTATAGCCAATAATCTGTGCTGAGCATTTGAATACCAAAAAGTTACAAGGCCAAGAGATCTTTATGTATAGTTGGCACGCTAACTGCATTGAACTGTTTGTAATCAGTGTTCCCTCTAATTTTTTTTTCATTGTGTGCGGAAAAGTATAGTGTTTGAGCGGCACATTTTTATGCCTGAGCACCTGAATTTTTTTCCACAGATGTTTCACAGAGCAATTGATTTATAGGATCCGAATTGGAATGGAGAAAAATGGTTTTGTGCATTTGTGCATGCGTGTGTGTGTGTGTGTGTGTGTTGGGTGTGTGTGTGTGTGTGTGTATGTTTGAGTGAGCTAGGGATCCGGTAAGGGAACTGCGTCTATTTAGAAAAGAAGGTAAATTTTTGCAAACATGATCAGTCGAAGATACGTACGGGGACAGGTTGGGTGGTAGAGAGAAAGTGATAAAAGAGTGGGAGAGAAGAAGAAAGAAAGAAAAAAGAGGGAAGAGAGACAGAAAGAGACAAAGAGGAGAGAGAAGGGAAAAGGAGAGAGAAAGTGACAGAAGAATGGAAAAGGAGAAAGAGAAGAGAGACACAGAGAAAGAGGATGAGAGAGACAGAGAGAGAACAGAGGAAGAGGAAAGAGTAAGAGAGAACATCTCATTTCAACCCTGAGGTGCAAATATTCTCTTTGATTGGAAATTTTATTTGTCCATTTACTATCCAATACTCTCATTTCTCCTTAAGTTCATCAAGAATGAGCCAAGGTGGCGCAGTGGTTAAATGCAGCACTGCAGGCTACTGCTAGATCAGCAGGTCAGCGGTTCAAATCTCACCGGCTCAGGGTTGACTCAGCCTTCCATCCTTCCGAGGTGGGTAAAATGAGGACCCAGATTGTTGGGGGCAATATGCTGACTCTCTGTAAACCGCTTAGAGAGGCCTGAAAGGCCTATGAAGCAGTATATAAGTCTACTGCTTTTTATTGAATTTATCACAATACCTTGAGAACAACTTTTTCAGCATAGCTTTACAGCTATTTAAAATATATAGCAATTTAGGCCAGGTTTTCAGAACATTAGTCTATTTATAAGTCACTAAGTGCAAAGAAACAGAATTCAGAAAGTTGGCTTCCCTTTTTGTAATTGCCTATTGTCTGCTTAATTTTCTACCTACATTTTTGATAACTGATATTCACTGTTGACCCAAGAAGCCCATCATAGAAAGAAACCCTCCCTATGAACTTTGTTGGGTTTCCATGGAATGAAGTTTGATCTTTTTCTCAACCATACAGTAGCATATCCTTTCTAAGGAGGATATAATCTGCCTCTCTTGTTTCTCATCTCACTTATAGCTGAATGATGGTCCTGTTTTAGGATGCACAGTGTGCAATAAGCAAGGTGATCTATCACCCATCCATCCATCATCTACAGTATCTATTCATCAATCTCTTCCTTAAAGACAGTTTTTGAATGCAAGAAAGAGCAATCAACTGAGAGAAAATGCAAGCATCTTCTTTGGTTCCTTCCAACTCACATTCAAGGCAAAGGAAAGAAAATCAACATTACTTCCCAACTCTTTGCTTCATAATAATAGTACAAGTTGCGATGTCTAGAGTAGTTGCAACCATTTATGAGATGTTTAGCTTATTTTGTCTCCCTGAGATAGAGAAGAAAGAGACTGTTCATAGATGGTCTGGATAAAAGACAGAAATCTAACACTGCCTTGGGTTTTGGAATGTAGTTCAGGAAAGTTTTCCATCCTCATGACAGATCCTATGATAAACCCTTGGCATAAGCAGGCGGGCCAATTACATACCCAGAAAGAGTTGTCTGAGAATGGATCTCCCTATTCTCATCATTTTATTTAAACTTTATTAAAAATTCTCTCTACAGAAATTGATGAGACAATCCTTCCTTCCTTCCTTCCTTCCTTCCTTCCTTCCTTCCTTCCTTCCTTCCTTCTCCTTTACTTCCTTTCCATATTCCACGTGCAGTTATCTTCATACCTGATGTAATATACTTAGTGCTGGAGAGGAAGAAACTGAATCAAATACACTGAAGAAAGGAAGAGAGGAAGCGAGAGGAAGAAAAAATGGAAAGAGAAAGGGAAGAGAAGAGGAAGGGGAAAGGGGAAAAGGAAGAGGAGGAGGAAAGGAAGGAATGAAGGCAGAAAGAGAGAGAGAGAGTAAGTAAGTGAGTCAGTGAGTAAGTGGTGGCATACAGAGAGTAGTAAGGTTCTCAAGTGACTTAAACTTAGACTTTGTTGTTGTTAATTGCGAAGTCATGTCTGACCCATCGCAACCCCATGGACAATGTTCCTCCAGGCCTTCCTGTCTTCTACCATCCTCTGGAGTCCATGCAAGCTCACACCTACTGCTTCTTCAGTGACTCCATCCAGCCACCTCATTCTCTGTTGTCCCCTTCTTCTTTTGCCCTCAATCTTTCCCAGCATGAGGCTCTTCTCCACTGAATCCTTCCTTCTTATTAGGTGGCCAAAGTATTTGAAAACTTAGACTTAGAATAAATGTATTGTCACTTTGAATGTACACTAATGAGCATACAGTAAAATGAAATTTTGTTACACACAGCTCTCAAAGGGTCTCCATCTCCAATAAGCACTACACAAATATGAGCAACAAACAAACAAACAAAAATTAGGCATATAACCACACACCCGCATGTATTATTATATGACACGGAGTAATTAGTAATTAGTAATTTAATAGATTTGTATGCCGCCCAATCCCGTAGGACTCTGGGCGGCTTACAGAAACAGGATAAAAATTAAAATAGAAAGATACAATTAAAAAATACAATTTTAAAACAACACACCATACAATACGTCTAGGTGGGGCTGGACCTTGTTCAACAGCCCCAGGCCTGCCGGAACAGCCAGGGTTTGGTGGCTTTTCGGAAGGCCGAGAGAGTGGAAAGAGTCCGGATCTCTACGGGTAGATCTTTCCACAGGACCGGAGCAGCTACAGAGAAGGCCCTCCCCTGAGGAGCCGCCAGCCAGCATTGTCCGGCCGACGGCACCCGGAGGAGGCCCAACCTGTGAGATCTTATTGGTCATTGGTAGGTATGTGGCAGGAGGCGTTCTCTCAGATAGCCAGGTCCTAAACCATGTAGGGCTTTAAAAGTAATGACTAGCACCTTGAAGCGCGTTCGGAGACCACGACACAATCTCATTTGGATGTATACATGTACATTGCGAGAGAAAAGAATCTTGCGAATTTACCAGACCGATGGCCTAGGGAACAAAGCTGTTACAGAATCTGGTAGTCCCGCTAGAAATAATTGATAATATAACATGATCCTTCTCCCTTGCAATTTCCCTGTCCACCAAAACAGCAGAAAATGTTCAGAAACTGCCTCTGGGATCAAGTTAAGAATAGACAGAAATAAAGGATTCATTCACAGAATAGACATAAGAGGGGATTTCTCAACCCCAGGATGCAACGATGACCGTCAGCTTGGATGGCTTTAAAAGCTTCTGAACTTCTGAACTTCTGACCTGGGTACTTGAGAGACCGCCTGCTGCCAATTACCTCCAATAGACCGATTAGATCCCACAGATTAGGCCTCCCCCGAATTCCATCCACTGGCCAATGCCGATTGGCGACCACCCGGAGGAGGGCCTTCTCTGTGGCTGCTCCGGCCCTCTGGAACGAGCTCCCTGTGGAGATTCGAACCCTCACCACGCTTCAGGCCTTCCGCAAAGCCCTTAAAACCTGGCTGTTCCGACAGGCCTGGGGCTAATGAGCTTTTGTCCCCTCTCGAATGGTATGATTGTTGTGTGCTTTTAAATTGTGGTACTGTTTTGTTTTGTGCTATTTTTTTCTTTCCCTTATTTGTACCCCCCCCCCTGACTTGGATTGTGAGCCGCCCTGAGTCCCCTCCGGGGAAATGGGTGGCATAGAAATATAATCAATCAATCAATCAATCAACTGACATCATTCGAGGGTAGAGCTGGAAGGGCTCTTGAAAGCAGAATATCCCTAAGGGAGCTCTGTTGAAACATGCCAGGCAGAGGACATGGCGCCTTCTCCCAACACAGTCTGTTCCCTGACTGGGCAGTGCAAAATCAGACCAACTGCATATAGGCTTAGAACTTAGACTTAAAGGTAAAGGTTCCCCTCGCACATATGTGCTAATCATTCCCAGCTCTAGGGGGCGGTGCTCATCTCTGTTTCAAAGCCAAAGAGCCAGCGTTGTCCGAAGACACCTCCGTGGTCATGTGGCCAGCATGACTAAATGCCAAAGTCGCACGGAATGCTGTTACCTTCCCACCAGGTGGTTCCTACTTTTCTACTTGCATTTTTACATGCTTTCGAACTGCTAGGTGGGACAAGTAATGGGAGCTCACTCCATTATGTGGCGCTAGGCATTCGAACGGTCGAACTGCCGACAGTTCTGATCAACAAGCTCAGCGTCTTAGCCACTGAGCCACTGCATCCCTAAACTTAGTCTTAGAATAACTTTATTGTCACTTTGAATGTATACTAATCGGCCTACATTAAAAGAAAATTTTGTTGCGTATTGCTCTCAAAGGGTGTCCATCTCCAATATGCACTACATAAACACATATACACTCAGGGGTTCCCAAAAGAAGAAGGGGTCAAGCTATTCTCCAAAGCACCTGAGGGCAAGACAAGAAGCAATGGGTGGAAACTAATCAAGGAGAGAAGCAACTTAGAACTAAGGATAAATTTCCTGACAGTTAGAACAATTAATCAGTGGAGCAACTTGCCTCCAGAAGTTGTGAATGCCCCAACACTGGAAGTCTTTAAGAAGATGTTGGATAACCATTTGTCTGAAGTAGGGTTTCCTGCCTAAGCAGGGGGTTGGACTAGAAGACCTCCAAGGTCCCTTCCAACTCTGTTATTCTATTCTATCCTATCCTATCCTATCCTATCCTATCCTATCCTATCCTATCCTATCCTATCCTATCCTATCCTATCCTATTATTCTATTCTATTCTAGTCTAAAAGCTAAACTGAAATAGCAAAACAGCCTAAAATTGCAATGAGGGGAGTCGGCACGCACTTACTATTTCTGTTTACAAGATGTGAGCTTCCTGCTTGTATTCTAAAAGCAGCAATGGGCTTGAAACTATTGAGACTAAACAGCTGCTGGATTTTGGAAAGTTCCCATCAGAAAGATGCCTAGCAGATGGAAGGGTGTCCAGGGAAAATCCAACCATATATTTTTTAGCTCCAATCTGTTTCTCTACAATTCCCAGCCATTCCTTCTACACTTGATGCACTGTCTTTATATTTTATTTTTCAAGGGGGTAGGTTGGGACATCTCAGGGACATGCAGTCAGGGGAAACAGGGGAGGCAGGGCCTCACCCCTGTCATCATGAAAAGAAAAAAAACATTAAAAGGAAAAAGGCTGAAGTAGTTGCTGCCAGAGTCACACTGGATGACACTGCTTAGTGCTTAACTGTTTAAAAAAGCCTCTTAAAAAAGTATCTTCTGCAGGAGGAGGCAAGAGAACCACGTGCCTCATTTAATCTATTTTTATGATCACTTGAGCAGAGTTAAGCAAGGGTTAAAAGCCGAAAAATTCCTTATGTAGATGAGGCACTTGGTTCTCTCGCCTCCTCCTGTAGGGGGCGTTTTTTTAGAGGCTTTTTTTAAACAATTAAGCAAAGTCATCCATTGGAGACTCTGGCAGCAGCTAAGCCAGCCTGACCCCAGCAGCTCTTGCCTTTTTCCTTTTACATTTTTTACATTTTCATCATGGCAGACAAGAGCAGAGTTGAAATCCTCTGTGAAACAGCTGGAAAAGGTATGTGGGTCGGAGGGAGGAATTCAAAATTATTGTAATTTGTAAGTAATTGTAATTTGTATTATTGTAAGTAATTTGTGTGTGTGTGTGTGTTTGTTTCTTTACTTCACTCAAACAAACTCTCTTTCAATTTGAGAGAGAGTTTGTTTGAGAAGAGAGGAAAGGGGGAGAGGCAGGGAGGGCAGCTTGTTTAAGAAGAGAGGGGCAGCCCGCCAGCAAAGGCGGGTCTTTTACCCACCTCTGCTGGCGGGCTGGCGCTTTCTTTCTTTTGCCAGGCCATTCACACCCGCGTCCAGCCCACTGGAGCTCGCCACACCGGGGGAGGAATGGGCTGGGTGGGCTGGCTGCCTGGGGAGGGGGGATCATGGCCGCTCAGTTGGGCCCCGCCGCCGCCAGCAGCTTGAGTGTCCCGCCTCCGTCTGAGCTGAAGAAAGCGGAGGATTGTTCGTCGGAGGAGGTGGGAGGGCGAGGTGGTGGAGCGTGGCGGCGGCGAGAAGCAGTCGGAAAGTGAAGGTCCGAACGTCAGGGCTTCACGGCTTCAGCGGGGCTTTTGGAAAGCCCCCCCGAAGCCCCGGTGCGAAGCCCCGCCACTGGCAGACATAGGGCAGCTTTTGCCCGCTTGCCTCACCAGTCATAAACCTTACCGCACATCACTGGGACATGTGTATGTCCAATGGTGGGATCCAAATAATTTAACAACTGGTTCTCTGCCCTAATGACTGGCTGGGTGGGTGTGGCCATGCTGGGCAGGGTCAGGGGATGTGACAGGCAGCACTCGGCCTCCTGCACCCCCCTGGGAGCAAAACATGTCATGGGGGGGGTGCTTCCCCCCCACCATACCCTGTTTTGGGTCTAGTAGGTTTCCCTGCAGTCTTTATGGAGCAAAAATGGGCCATGGGGAGTGGGGGCACACCACACATCCCCATACCCCATTTTGGGCCCAGTAAGTTTCCTGCACTTACCTGGGAGCCAAAACGGGGCATATGGGGACTCCTGTAAGGGGTGGGGCATGAAGGGGCATGGCCAGCCAGCAATTTAACAACCTGTTCGCCTGAACCAGCCTGAACTGGCTGAATTCCACCTCTAGTCCAGCCTATCAAAGAGAAGGATTAGGGGAGACACGATAACTGCCTTCTAGTACTTAAGGGGTTGTCCCAGAGAAGAGGGGATTGACTTATTCTCCAAAGCAGTAGAGGGCAGGACAAGCAGTAAGCAGTGGAGTCTTGCTAAAGAGAGATCCAACCTAAAAGTAAGGATTTATTTATTTTTTGATTGTGAGAACAATTCATTAATGGAATAGCTTGCCTCCTGGAGTTACCGGTACTCCATCACTGGAAGTTTTCAAAATTAGACTGGATACTGAAAATTGGAGAGCTGTGAAAATATCTACAGACCCCTCACATCCTGGACATAAATTGTTTCAACTTCTGTCTTCAAAATGATGCTATAGGGCTCTGCACACCAGAACAACTAGACACAAGGACAGTTTTTCCCCGAATGCCATCACTCTGCTAAACAACTAATTCCCACAACACTGTCAAACTATTTACTAAGACTGTATTACTATTATTCTTCTCTTCCTTCCTAGTATCAATCTCTCCCCACTTATGACTATAACCATGTTGCTTGTATCTTTCAATTGATATTGTTTTATTTGTTTCCTAGTACGATTTGATAGCTTATTAGTAACCGTAACTATCACTAAGTGTTGTATCTTTTTATTCTTGATTAATTTATTTTTATTCTCATGTACACTGAGAACCTATGCACCAAAGACAAATTCCTTGTGCCTCCAATCACACTTGGCTAATGAAGAATTCTATTTCTATACTATTTGACTGGGATGGAATGAGGTTCCTACCATGAACAGGGGGTTGGACTAGAAGACCTTTGAGGTCCCTTCCAGCCCTACAATTCTACATTCTATAAAAAAGCAAGTGTGCTATTTCTTCATTGCCCTATTTTTAAAAGGTGCCTGGAATTATCAGGCAATCATTTCCTGAGGATGCTAATACATACATGGATCCCACAGTTTATCCATCAGGATTTACATCTGTAGGACGTTGAATGTTTGCAGATGATAATTATAATAACATCCCCCACTTGGCTACAAAATCTGCCTCTGGGGAGAACACGTAGGACAATCTTTTTTTTCATTTTTCCAGTAGTGGAATAATGTTTTCCTCACCAAGATGTAAATCACTTGGCTTCTATTATTGAAAGGGTTCTTTCAGATTTAAAAAAAAGGAAGAGATTTTTTTAAAAATCCCTTTTGGAAAAAGAAAAAAAAGAGCCAGCAGATGGTATTAATATAAAATAATGAATGCAGAATAACGAATGAAGAAATACAAAATGCAAAAACCAGAAGTACATCATAGTTATAGTCAGAGAAGGATGAAGCAATATGATGGATCTGGCTGATTAATGTGTCCTGGAATTGGAAAATGGACACAATGCAGGGATGAAATTCAGCAGGTTCTAACAGGTTCTGGAGAACTGATAGTGGAAATTTTGAGTAGTTCGGAGAACCGGCAAATGCCACCTCTGGCTGGCCCCAGAGTGGGGAGGGAATGGAGATTTTGCAGTATCCTTCCCCTGCCACGCCCACCAAGCAACACCATAGCAATAGCAATAGCAGTTAGACTTATATACCGCTTCATAGGGCTTTCAGCCCTCTCTAAGCGGTTTACAGAATCAGCATATTGCCCCCAACAATCCGGGTCCTCATTTTACCCACCTCGGAAGGAGGGAAGGCTGAGTCAACCTTGAGCTGGTGAGATTTGAACTGCTGAACTGCAGATAACAGTCAGCTGAAGGGGCCTGCAGTACTGCACCCTAACCACTGCGCCACCTCTGCTCTTCCTATTGCCTATCAAGCCACTCACATGCAACCAGTAGTTAAAAAAAAAATGAATTTCACCCACTGGCACAATGTGGAGTATGTTGTTTGGCGCATCTGAAGAATTTTCTGCAGAAAATGTAGCCTCCAGTGATGAAGCTCCCACAACTTCCAAAGGCAACTTCCGTTCCATTGGTTGATGGTTCTCACTGTCAGAAAGTTCCTCCTTATTTCTAGGTTGAATCTCTCCTTGTTCAGTTTTCGTCCATTCTTCCTTGTCTGGCCTTCGAGTGCTTTGGAAAATAGCTTGACCTCCTCATCTCTGTGGCAGCCCCTCAAATATTGGAACACTGCTATCATGTCTCCCCTGGTCCTTCTCTTCACTAGATTAGCCATACCCAGTTCCTGCAACTCTCCTCTTTATGTTTTAGCCTCCAGTCCCCTAATCATCTTGGCGGCTCTTCTGTGCATTTTTTTCTAGAGTCTGAACATCTTTTGTTATTGTGTGGTGACCAAAACTGGATGCAGTATTCTACGTGTGGCCTTACTAAGGCTTTATAGAGTGGTATTAGTCCCTCACTTGATGTTGATTGTATCCCTTGATTATAAGGAGCTCAAGAAAGACTAATTAAAAGTTGTTTCCTGATCTAATCTAATGGGTTTCATATCCTGGGCATAATTGAAGTGGTCACATTGATGGATGGGTGCAATTTTTTTGACTTCAAAATAGGCATCAGGAAGAGGAGTTCTCCAACCTAGATTTGTTGGGCTACAAACCTTTAGAAAATCCGGTGCTATATGCAAACTCAAATAATAACAGAATAATAATAGAGTTGGAAGGGATCTTGGAGATCTTCTAGTCTACCCCTCTCTCAAGCAGGAGATGCTATACCAGGGGTGTTAAACTCAAGGCCCCGGCCCCAGATCCATGGGGTACTTAGATCTGGTCCAAGGAACTGCCCTGGAAGCAGCGAAGGACCGGTCCACGGTGCCTCTGCCAGCAAAAACGGAGGTTGTGAGGGCTGTATGTGGCCCTTCTGAGTTCCGTTTTCACTGGCAAAGGGTTGCAGGAGGCTGTTGCAACTGAAAACAGAGCTCAGGAGTCTGTTTTCACTGGAAGAGCACTCAGGCCACTACAGGCACCCCCGACGCGAGTGACGTTTAGCTGGTATCACCACATGCTTCCATTACTTCTCCCACAGGAGCTTGCTTTAGTTTGTCAGCTCCCATGAACATCTTCCTTTTGTCTTAGAGCAAGCGAAATTATCCCAGAATGTCAGGCCTGAAAGGTCAGGTCTACACGGGAATGTTCAGTTAAATGGATTTATGGCTAAACAGCCTAAGCACAGTAATATTTCTCAACAAGCACTTGCTAGTTGACTGCGAGCACTTGCTTGGAGTTATCTCAGGGCCAATGGAATTCAACGGAGGTTGGACTTGTTCGTTCACTTGTGGCTACTTAGGGATTCTAGCAGAGGTGGGTTCCTACCAGTTCGCACTTATTTGGTTCGTCAAGTCTACCGAACCGGTTAGAAGAGGTTCCACCAGTGGACCTGGAAAGCAGGCCACACCTACAGAAGAGGTTCCAAAAATTTTTGAAACCCACCACTGGTCCTTGGATATGATTATTCTACACTATCATGCTCCTATTTATAAAACTCAGGGCCTCTATGAAAGGTAAGGATGACTACTGCGTTTGTGGTGCAATCAGAACATTGCGTGTGTTGAAGTTGTTTTAACGCAAACCAAAGATGCCTTTTAAAAAACAAGTTTACATCCTATTCTTATGCATGCCAGTGCTGTGTGTGAGGTAATTTAAGGTGGTTCTGACAAGTGTCGTCGGCATCTTCATATCCGGTCACATGGGCGGCAAGCCATTCCCATCCGGTCACATGGGTGGCAAGCCACTCCCACAAAGGAGGCCACACCCACAGAGTAGGTTCGAACAATTTTTGAAACCCACCACTGGATTCTAGGCTGATCCCTCTTTTCACTCCCAGCCCCCAGGTTCTGCCACTCTTAGCCTGACACATACAAATGCAATGAAAGTTGGCCAATATGTTCCTATTGTTTGTGTAGGAGATTATGAAGAAATACCAGAGCTGTAGGCTAGACCAGAAGAAGGTAATTGCCAATTATTTTGTGGTGCTGCTAAGAACATGCCTAGAATTTGAACTTGATTCATAGAAGACGTCCGATAGAAGAGAATAGCTCACAGCTCAAGGCTGAATTATGGAGTCCTACAGTGGCTTGCCCAACCCCTGTTGTGGGATTGTGATTTTCTCCTTGATATTTCTTTGATTAGGACATTGCTTTCTGCTTGATTGGTTGTCTGGTCAACTGGAACACATTCCCTCATCAGCCAACACCCAGGTAAGCTGGGATCAAGGTACCACCAAAGAGAAAACCACACCCTCACCAAAACTGGTGGGGCAAGCTACTATGAATAAACAGGGAGCAGCACAGTTCAATCCTGAACTACATGTATTCTCTTCTATTGGAAGTTTTTTTTAGCTTTCTACTGGAGGCTAAAACTTATGAAGAACGGTTGCAGGAGTTGGGTATGTCTAGTTTGATGAAAAGAAGGACTAGGGGAGACGTGAGAGCAGTGTTCCAATATCTCAGGGGTTGCCACAAAGAAGAGGGAGTCAAGCTATTCTCCAAAGCACCTGAAGGTAGAATAAGAAGCAATGGGTGGAAACTAATCAAGGAGAGAAGCAATTTAGAACTAAAGAGAAATTTCCTGGCACATAGATCAATTAATCAGTAGAACACCTTGCCTCCAGAAGTTGTGAATGTTCCAACATTGGAAGTTTTTAAGAAAATGTTGGATAACCATTTGTCTGAAGTGGTGTAGAGTTTCCTGCTTGACAGGGGGTTGGACTAGAAGACCTCCAAGGGCCCTCCCAACTCTGTTATTCTATTCTATTCTATTCTATTCTATTCTATTCTATTCTATTCTATTCTATTCTATTCTATTCTATTCTATTCTATTCTATTCTATTCTATGTCTTCGAATCAGGTCCAAATTCTGGTGATTCAATGAACATGTTCTTAGCCTGTTCTTTAAGACATACCTCCAAGATGAGTTTGTCACCTTGAAGCATGTTCAATCCTGTAGGAACCTACCCAGAGCCATCTTAACAGCATTATGGGCCCCGGGCAAAGCAGTGTACTAAGGCCCCCATGGTAACTACTCACAGGAATAAAAATGTAAATGGTCGATAAAATTAAACACATATTTGCATGTTAGTATTAATTTTGCAGTAAAATGTAATAAATATGTTGCTGTATTTATATGATACAAGGTACATTGAACGGCTAACATACACAGATTAGTATGGGGCCCCTATGCTCGTGGGGCCCACGGGAAAATGCCCATCAGGCCCTTGTGTTAAGACAGTATTCTTTCACCCAGTTCATACACCACTCACATTCTCCGCTCCAGCACCGTCTCAGGCTGTCCCTGGCTTCATGGCAACTATGTTTGCTGCTGCTGCTGCTCATCTTCAGATGAGGGGTTTTTCCTAGTCAGGGAGAACAGATGCGGCTCTCCTCGACCTACTAGGTGGTTCCCCTTTATTTCACCACCCCTTCAGGGTGGCTATGGCTCAATTTGAGCCATCCAACGAGGAGAGGTCAGAGCGGGGCCACAGAGCTCCCAGTCCTCGCTTCAAAAGGTGCCAGAAGTGGCAGCATCTTTTCCCCCCGATTTCTCTTCCATTGAACATGGTGGTCCAGTTTTTACTTCCAGTGGATACTATATATCCTGTGGATACTATACATCCATAAAGCTCCATAAAATGATATCTTCTAGATGAAGGTTTTTATCTGGAAGTGAAGACGTCCCTAATGTCAAGCACATGAAATCAGGAGTCCAGGCAGTTCCAATGAACATAGGTGTATTGTATGCTAATGCTCTCTACAAGAATATGAACTACTAAGGATCAAAGCAAATTGGGGGTAGATAAGAATTGATGGAATTCAATGGAATTTAGACCTATTGTGAGCACAAAAGGGCCCAAGACTGATGATGTGCTTGACTCCTCCGCTAGGCTCTGCCTGGTCATCTCCTGCATCAATAATTCATATTTATCCCTTATTTCCTCTGGTATCCTCATATCTGGAAGAAAAATGGATGGTTGCTGTGAACTTCTGCTTATTTTACAAGCCCCTGGGGTTCATGATCATATCCAGGTTTTACTTCCAGTGGATACTATATATTTCCATAGCTGTGGTTTCTATCTGGATGGGAAAACTCCCTAATAATTCATGCTTATCTCTCACTCCCCATGGTATCCTCTTCTCTGAAGGAAAAATGGATAGATGCTGTGAAGGCCTGATTATCTTAGAAACTGTTGAGTTCACAATCATGCAGCAGGGAGGATCATAAATTAGCAGAGCACGATCTGTAGGTATATAAGGCCCCAAATGTAAACCATAGTAACTTTAGATACTGTATACTCTGAGACTCATCTGTGCTAGTCAATGACAGATGAAATAGTCGATGCTCGTCATCACTACCATTGATAATGTTATCTAGTTTGGGTAATGAAATTCTGCAAGACAACAAACAAACTCAGAGAGGACCAAGGACCCCTCAAGCCCACATTTCCAGCACCTAACCTTTGCTTCTTGTTTTCAGCATCCTATTGCTTGTGCATTTCAACAGCCCTGGAAATCTATCCAGAGGTGATGCTAATTGGGGATGCAAATTGTTGCAGAGTCACCTTCTTGGATACAATTATAATCTTCTGTATGGCATTTGAGAATAATTGACTTCTACCGGGGCTGAAACAAAAGGTTTTGCATTCATAGCTCATCCCTATCCCTACCTCAAGAGTTTGCTACATTTCTGAGAGCATCTTCGTTACTTATCATCCCAAATCGGAAGAAATGTGATTTGCAACTGAACGTTTGCAGCAAAGCAGCTGCGTATACCCACACTCGTGGTAATGCCTTACGTTTTTGTATCTAGAAGAGAAATGAATAGTCAGTTTGGGTCTACATGAATGACTTATATGTGTGTTAAATTAAATGTTGTTGCAATGGTCTGTTTGATTTTTTTAAATAACGCCTTTTCATTTTCTCTCTCTCTCCCCCACCCCCAGCTAGCCACAGCAAAATAAGCAGATTGCAACAACTATTTCCAAAATCAACACCACCGGCCAACGATGGCAAAGTGTCCATGCGTTTGTGTTTATTAAGGTTTGTTTGTCTTTCTCATGTTTAAAATGGTATTTGTATATTTTATTTACTCTCTCACTTTCTGTATTATGTATTACGAGGACCCGGATTGTTGGGGGCAATATGCTGACTCTGTAAACTGCTTAGAGAGGGCTGTGAAGCCCTTGCAAGTGGTGTATAAGTCTAAGTGCTATCGGTATCGCTATTGCTATTGTTCTGTCCCTTATTACTTTTGGTGCACCACTTTTGAAATGCTTTATAAAACTGCCCCCTAGAGTCAGGAATGACTAGCACATATGTCCGAGGGGAACATTTACCTTGACTTTTACCAGACTGGACTACTGTAATGCGCTCTACATGGGGCAGCCCTTGAAGAGCATTCAGAGACTTCAGCTTGTCCAGAATGCAGCCGCTCGAGCGATTGTGGGTGCACCTTGGTTCACTCACGTTACACCTATCCTCCGCGAGCTGCACTGACTACCTATTGGTCTCCGGACACACTTTAAGGTGCTAGTCGTTACTTATAAAGCCCTACATGGTATCGGACCTGGGTACTTGAGAGACCGCCTCCTGCCAATTACCTCCCAAAGACCTATTAGATCCCACAGACTAGGCCTCTTCCGAATTCCATCCGCCGGCCAATGTCGACTGTCGACTACTCGGAGGAGAGCCTTCTTTGTTGCTGCTCCGGCCCTTTGGAATGACCTCCCCGTGGAGATTCGGACCCTCACCACCCTTCAGGCTTTCCGCAAAGCCGTCAAGACCTGGCTGTTCTGGCAGGCCTGGGGCTGATGAGTTCCCAGCCCCACTCGAAATTGTTGTGACTGTTGTGAGTTTTTAAACTGTTTTTTGTAATTTGTCTTTCGTTGTGTTTGTTCTTGTATCGTTTCCCTTCCCCTTGGTTTGTTAGCCGCCCTGAGTCCCTTTGGGAATAGGGCAGCATACAAGTTTAATAAGCCTAACCTAACCTTTTAGATCTATTTTATTTTCTGCAGGTGTGATGACATCAAACCTTTTTTTTTTTTAGTTTTTATATAAATACACTTTTATTATGACCAAGGTTCCCTTGACCGTGACTTGGAAATGCCACCAATAATCTTATTTGGATTCCATAACCTTATATGTCGATGAAAGTCTAGTCTACAGCTCACCACATTATTTTTATTTGACTGATTGGTTTTATTTTATTAATCACATTTTCATGCCCCTGACTCTAGGCATTCATGTTATGCAGGGGAGGGGTTTCTCGCCCCATTCCAACCTGTTCAGCGTCCTCATGCACGCGCGTGGTGCACGCATGCGTACTAGTGTCTGCGCGACGCTCCAGCTGCTCCTGGATGATCGCGCAGGCGCTGTATGCGTCCTGCGCATGCGTGGAAGCGCAGAACTCGTCAAAACTGGGTAAGGACTGCGGGCGGGCGGGCGCACCCTTCGCCATTCCCGGAAGTTACTTACTTCCGGGTTTGGCGACCAACCAGTTCGCAGGGACCGCCGCAAACCGGTTGAAACCCACCCCTGATGTTATGTCTTCCCGAGAAATAACGGATGCCGAGGTCTCAACGCTACTTGTCCATTAACTCACCAGCCACCCAGTTATCATTGGTCTTAGAACAATCTCAGGATAAAACCTAAAAAGGCGAATATTAATAGAGCAATGTGAATCAATCTAATGAAAAGTTAACCAAGTGACTGGTTGGAAGAGTTTGAACGTTGCAGCCAGGAATCTGCTTGCTAAAGACTCATTATGGATGATTAACCCAATAATAAATCTCCATTATCAAGATGGCTTTAATAAGACAGCGTTATGGAACCATTATAGTCTAATGTGTATATGCTCTGCATTTCCCTGTGTTACTCAGGATTTTATTTCCTTTTTCTTCCCCCTGTGAGGTTCATTTCAAAAACCAGAAAATTTAATGCTGATGCAAATGTCCACGTGGAAACTAAGGAGATTGCTTGGCTGTATTGTTCTCAAAGTAGGCATTTAGGAACACCTCCAGCTCATGAGAGGCCAATCAGATGAAGGAAGGAAGCTTAAAGTTTCTCCATAACTTGTGGGTAAAAGGTAACGGTTCCCCTCGCACATATGTGCTAGTCATTCCAGATTCAAGGGGACGGTGCTCTTCTCCGTTTCAAAGCTGAAGAGCCAGCGCAGTCCGAAGACGTCTCCGTGGTCATGTGGCCGGCATGACTAAACGCCAAAGGTGCATGGAACGCTGTTACTTTCCCACCGGAGGTGGTTCCTATTTTTCTACTTGCGTTTTTTATGTGCTTTCGAACTGCTAGGTTGGCAGAAGCTGGGACAAGCTCACTCCATTACGCAGCGCTAGGCATTCGAACCACTGAACTGCCAACCTTTTTGATTGACAAGTTCAGTGTCTTAGCCACTGAGCCACCACGTCCCTTAACCTGTGGGTGCAACTCTGTAAAATAGGCTGGTAATTTTGAATTATAATTTTGTTATTAGCCATTCAGCCTGTACCGTGTCAGAACAGAACAGAATAACTGAATAACAGAGTTGGAAGGGATCTTGGAGGTCTTCTAGTCCAATCCACTGCTCAAGCAGAAAACCCTATATCAGGGCTGTCAAACATTCTCTATGTATTTCCCTACTATTTTTGTCTAGCATTGCAATCCTCTTTGCAAACGCTCCCCCCTAATTTATCCTGTTTTCAACACTTTTCTGTAACTCGCACATTTCAGTGTGCATTTTTTGAATTAGAGCATTGCACCACAAAAATTGAAAAAAAAAATCATTTAATTGACAGTCTGGGATTTGTGAATTCAAGCTAATCAGGAAAGGCAGCCCGGCTAACATTTGGCCTAGGATTTAAGTGTCAGGGTTCCAAGTAATAAATCCATAGCAATCAAGGTTCCAAGGTTTTGTAGATTCCTCAAAGAATACTTTTTATTGGAATGATCATATTGGCACATATCTGGTGAAAGCTGATTCTGAAGTCTCCAGCGGTTTTTGCCTAATTAAAAGTACCATATTTTTCAGAGTATAAGACACACCTTTCCCCCCCCCCCCTAAAAGAGGGTGAAAATTTAAGTGCGTCTTATACACTGAATGTAGCCCACCAGCCCCAATCCTTTGGCCTCTGCTCCCAGCAATTTACCTCTTTTCAGCAAATGGGGCTTGCAGGCTTCAATAAGCTATAGCCATCCCTGCAGCCTGTAACAGCTGATGATCTGAGAAACTGAAAGTGAAACTTGATGTTTGCTCCACCTGGCAAATTAGCAATAGCAGTTAGATTTATATACCGCTTCATAGGGCTTTCAGCCCTCTCTAAGCGGTTTACAGAGTCAGCATATCGCCCCCACAGTCTGGGTCCTCATTTCACCCACCTCAGAAGGATGGAAGGCTGAGTCAACCCTGAGCCGGTGAGATTTGAACCGCCGAACTGCAGCTAACAGTCAGCTGAAGTGGCTGCAGTACTGCACTCTAACCACTGCGCCACCTCGGCTCTATTGCTGGGAGGCAGGTTTTTTTTTTTCTTGTGCTAATCTGGCTGTTTGATGCAAGGAGGTAAGTCAACAACTATAAATGCCTATAGAATGTTCAATTTATGAGACGTGTTTTTTAAAGACTGCTTTATTATTATTCTAGACAACTTAACAAAATGAAGAAGCTTTTTAAAATAAATGCTTGCTCTGAAGAGGCCCCGTCCTATTGTTTTTAAAAGTGTTATTCTTTTAAATAGCAGAGAATAGCAATACTTCCAGAAAGCACGTCAATTTTAACAGCATCTGTATAGTCTGAAATATATCACTACAAACAGTGTATATTTTCTATACTGTTTGTTGCAAGGAGGCAAATTGCTGAGAGGCAGAGGTAGATATTTCGCCCTTGTTTTCCTCCCCAAAATCTAGGTGCGTCTTATACTTTGGAGCATCTCATACTCCAAAAAATATGGTAAAAGCTTTTCTACTTTCTCAAAGCAATCACTCCCATGGTCCAAACACAGTATGGGGCAGGCAGCCAGGTAGCATCACTCCACCTTTTTCTAGCCAGGTGTCAGAATGTCCTTGGTTCCCAAGAGAAAACATATTGTTTTGGCTACAGGTCCCCCTCTATCTCATTTCCCTTCTCCCTATCTCTCAGCTTCAGTGTGGCTTTAAGGTCAGAGGGGTTATTCAGCAGGTTCTGACCAATTCTGGAGAACCGGTAGCAGAAATTTTGAGTAGTTTGGAGAACTGGTAAATACCACCACTGACGGGCCCCACCCCCCAACTATTCTCTGCCTCCTGAGTCCCAGCTGATTGGGAGGGAATGGGGATTTTGCAGTATCCTTTCCCTGGAGTGGGGAGGGAATGGAGATTTTACAGTAGCCTTCTCCTGCCATGCCCACCAAGCCATGCCACACCCATCAAGCCATGCCCATAGAACCAATAGTAAAAACTTTTGAATCCCACCACTGTTTAAGGTGTGTGTACTTCAATTCCCAGAATTCTCCAGCCAGCCATGGCTGTGAGGACGTGTTCCCTATGCTGGCTGGGAGATTTTGGGAGTTGGTCCACGTATCTTAAAGTTGCCAAGATTGAAAACACTGCTACAGTGCTAGAATTGCTGTGTGTGAATGACTTTTGCTAATAATTAAACATCCTAGAAACAAAACCAGCCACCCTTGTAGAAGTCGCATCTCGGTGGTAGGAAATAATCAGTAAGTGTGCAGGATACGTTAATTGATGATTGAAGAGGAAGCAAGCCAAAACTTAACTGATTCTTGAAGACAAGCGAGCCAAAATTTCTCCTGCCTGCAATGGATCTTTAAGCTTTAGCATAACAGCAAGAAAGCAGTTGAAAAAGAACAGGCAGCAGGTATTTAATTGGTTGTGATAACACAAGATGCATCAAACAAGGTTAACAAATGACCATAGCTGCATTTATAGTCCATTAGCCAATAACCCGGTGTTGCCCTGGTATTTATTTGTAGGAAAAAAATGTCTGAACCAAAAGTAATTTCTAATGTTGGATTTTCCCCCTTAACAGAGAGAGCCCCCTTGTGGGTGTACTGTGAAGCCTGCAATAGCAACTTCTCCCTGAGCCCCAATTTCGGCGACAATTACATTAGTTAAAAGCGTGTGGCCCCAAAAGTATAATTTCTAATGTTGGATTTTCCCCCTTACCAGAGGGAGCCCTCTTGTGGAGTACTGGGAAGCCGTTACCACTGCACTGTACAGTAGAAGTCATTTTAAGACACAACAGGCTGTATCTTAACAGAACACACACCCCGAGGGGTGTTAGGGGTGTCTTACCCCCCACAGTAAGTCATTACTGTAAGAGATCCGGACCTTACCCACTCTCATGGCCTTCAGGAAAGCTGTTAGAACCTGGCTATTCTGGTAGGCCTGGGGCTGTTGACCTCACTGTTGAGGTCCAGCCCTGATTAGATTGAATGCATGTGTTGTGATTTTAAATCTGTCTTTCTTTTTTATTATTTTTCTCTTCCTTCTTTTGTAAGCCGCCCAGAGTCCTTCGGGATTGAGCGGCATAGAAATCCTATTAATAAATAAATAATAAATAAATAAGTGAGGGCAATCAATTCCATTGTGGCCATTCCCCTTTTGTTATGGGGCCAGATTTCTGACCAAATCCATCCAATGACCCCGTAGTGTTAATGAGGCTGTAAATGCAAACAACTGAGATTTTATTTAAACGAGCTAAGTTCCGAGAAAAGAGATTATAGCCAGATCTATTTGGAAAACATGGTGTGGTCATTGATGAAACACAGACAACCAACTAGCTCCATTAGAAACCCTCTGGGAACACAGCAGACACATCTGACACAGAGATCATATCCGGGAATTGGTTCACGTCCATAAAATCTGAACTGCAGTCTGGTTCTTTCATTAGTTTGTCATTTTTCATTTTTTTTTTTAAAAAAAAACTCTTCTATGTGGCTTTACTCTGGAGCAGTGTTTCTCAACCTTGGCAACTTGAAGATGTCCGAACTTCAACTCCGGGGTGTGTGTAAATATTTGCAAAAGATTTTTTTTCTAAAAAATTTCAATAAAAAAAAGATTTCTCTTCCAACTTCTGAGAATCCCAATCTTAGAATCACAAGAACCAGGTAAGCATATACAGACAGGAGGAAGGTAACGTTCCAGATTGATAAAGACTAAATCACTTCCAGTTTCCATTTTAAGCCTTATTAAAGAAACTAGGACAGAGAAGTCAGAAATAATTGGCTGTGTTTAAAATAAAACACAATGTGGAATATTTCTATGGGCACATAGAAATCTCCATTGTCTAATCTCTCAAAAGCATTTTGAAGCCAACCAGCAAAGGACTTCATTGTCACTGATGGCTGAAAACACCTCATACAAGGCAATCATTACAGGTGGTCCTTGTTCAGCAACAATTGGCAATTACGACAGTGATGGAAAAGTAAGTTGACAATCCAACTGTCAGGCCTGCAGCCCTCTTTTCTTTTGGATTTTTGGTCTGCCACACTTTCTATTATTCTACTGTGCATTTTCTATTGTGGGAAAATGGGAGGGGGGATTGTACCGAGTTGGATGCTATGTAGCCATAACAAAATTAATTCTAGAAAGCCAAGGTCATCCTTTGACTTTGCACCTCTGCACCTGACCGGAACTGAATGGGTGGAAGCTGCCAGCATGGCAGTGGGAGATTGGACCATGTGATGGACTTGTGGGTGTGGGGGCAAGATCTTGAACTTTCAGCTGGATGGGGAAAACCAGGAAGCCTTCAGATTCGGTTATTCCCAGATGTGCCAACATGGCTCTCCTAATAAATTGGAACTTTGAGGAATCCTTTGCCTTGGACTCTCATTTAGTGAATGCTATTTGGAACCCTGATACCAACCTCACATTTACAACCATCGCAGACCTATAAAGCATACCTGGCTGGGGAATCCTGGGAGTTGAAGTCTAACATGTCTCTAAGAGCCAAGGTGGCGCAGTGGTTAAATGCAGCACTGCAAGCTACTGCTAGATCAGCAGTTCAGCGGTTCAAATCCCACCGGTTCAGGGTTGACTCAGCCTTCCATCCTTCCGAGGTGGGTAAAATGAGGACCCAGATTGTTGGGGGCAATATGCTGACTCTGTAAACCGCTTAGAGAGGCCTGAAAGCCCTATGAAGCGGTATATAAGTCTACTGCTATTGCTATTGCTATTGAGGTTGAGAAACACTGTCTTAGAGACAAGATGGTATATGGCTAGTCCTTGACTTACAACCACAATTGAATCCAACAGATCTGTTGCTTGCTCAGACATTTGTTAAGCGAGTTTTGTCCCCGTTTCAGGATTTTTCTGGCTACAGGTGTCAAGCGATTCACTGCCATTGTTAAGTTAGTAACACAGTTGTTAAGTGAATCTGGCTTCCACATTGTTTTGGTTTGTCAGAAGGTTGCAAAAGGGGATGACATCACCCTGCAAACGTCGTCAATATGAATCAGTTGCCAAGCATCCAAATTTTGATTACGTGGGTAATCGGGTTTGTATATGTGGTAAAGGAGAAGTGGAAGACAATTCACATGTTCTATTACACTGCGAGCTATACAGAGTTTGTAGGTCTGCACATATTCTCCCCTTATTTGAGAGATTGCCAGGGAGGGCAGACCATTTTTATCTAGGCTTTCTCCTCCAGGACACTAACCCGGTTACCACGTATGCAGTGGCAAAGTTCTGTGCTGCTGCAATGTCCATAAGAAAAAAAATTGGCTACAGAAGTATAGTACCATCTTGTATCAATTATCTGGACATACCTCTAACAATCTTTGGACTATTATGTTATTATCCACTTTTAATGTCAATACTTTTTAACTATATTTTAATGCTAGTATTTTTTTAACATAGTGTAAAAACTAATGTGTATTGCTGGTCTTTGACCGTAATAAAGATTTTTACTTACTTACTTACTTTGATTACGTGACCATGAAGATGCTGGAAAGGTCGTAAGTGTGAAAAATGGTCCTAAGTCCCTTTTTTTTCCAGTGAGGTTATAACTTTGAACAGTCACTAAATGAACTGTTCTAATTAAAAAAAAAACTATCTGTACAAGTCTAATAAATCACCTAGGAAAGAGATAGATAACCTTTTTGTTGTTGGGTGCCAAAAATGCCCGTGCGTACCACCACCCATAATGCAAAATGCACACCCATTTACACATGTGTGCACAACCTCCCGCCTTGCCCCTCCCCACGAGCTGCACTGCTTGCCTCCAAGCTGATCTAGGTATTTCCTCCGGGGGGTATGTGTGAGGGAGGCCGTTTTTACCCTCCCCAGGTTCCAGAAAAGCCTCTGGACCTTGGGGAAGGTAAAAATAGCAATAGCAGTTAGACTTATATACTGCTTCATAGGGCTTTCAGCCCTCTCTAAGTGGTTTACAGAGTCAGCATATCGCCCCCACAGTCTGGGTCCTCATTTCACCCACCTCGGAAGGATGGAAGGCTGAGTCAACCTTGAGACGGTGAGATTAGAACCGCTGGACTGCAGATAACAGCTGAAATGGCCTGCAGTACTGCACCCTAACCACTGCGCCACCTCGGCTCTTAGCGAGCCCAACTGGCCAACTGTAAGTTTTGAAATGATTAGTTTCTATCTTCCAGAGGGCTTCTAGATAGCTGGGGGTGCTTTTGCCCTCCCCAGGCTCCAGGAAAGCCTCCAGAGCCTGGGGAGGGCAAAAACAGCCTCCCCCCCGGCCCTTGAGAATGTGAAAATCAGCTAGCCGGTACGCACATGAGCGCTGGAGCTGACAGCTCTCATGCCGGCAGATATGGCTCTGTGTGCCACCTGTGGCAAGCGATCCATAGGTTTGCCATCACAAGCCTAGGATTCCAATGTGATTTTTCCTTTAAAAAAAAATAATGTAACTTTTTTTTAAAAAAAGAAAACTACTTTTCCATGAGCATCAAGCCACTGAATTTTGCTCCTGGGTGCTCCTGGGTGCAATAAACTAGTTTCAGTCCCTTTACCGATGGCTCAGGCAAAAACCCAGGACTGAGATGAGAAAGCAGGTGCGGCGAAAACTTTCCATCAGATTTTCCAGACTGGGAGGAACGAAAGATGGTTTCTTTCCTGTTTGACTTATTAATCATCAAGCGCGACCTGATTTTTACGCCAAGGCAGGGGAAAGCAAAATCTGCAGCTGGAAGCAAAAGTGGGAAACTGGACAGAGTTAGGAATGTGATGGGTGTAGCTTTAACTTATTACACGGGTGGAAAAAGGTTTCCAAGTGCCTCAAATTTGCTGACAGTAGAAACACTTAAATCTCTCTTCATATCCACATACGCCTCCAACTACCTAACAAAGTGAAATTCAATGTAGAGAAAAGTAAAGACTTACACTCCCGCAAGAAAACTGGGAGGTACCAGTCATGAAAACTTATAGGAGTAAGGGGATTGTTGTTTAATTTAGAAACAAAAAAAATCCTTTCTCAGGTTTTTTTTGGTTTTTTTTGTTTTTTTTTAAAATTTATTTATAGGCCGCCCTTTTCCCTGGGGGGACTCAGGGCGGCTTACAACTCATGGGGAGGGGAATACAAACAATACACATAAGAGCAATACATAATTAAAAATAGAGCACAACATTCATACCATTCGGGTGGGGGTGAGTTACATTCTTTAACCCCAGGCCTGACGGGATAGCCAGATTTTAAGGGCTGTGCAGAAGGTCTGGAGGGTGGTGAGGGTACGAATCTCCACAGGGAGATCGTTCCAAAGGGTCGGAGCTACTACCGAGAAGGCTCTCCTCCGCGTAGTTGCCAGTCGACATTGACTGGCAGATGGAACTCGGAGGAGGCCTAATCTATGTGATCTAATGGGTCGCGAGGAGGTAATTGGCAGGAGGCGGTCTCTCAAGTATCCAGATCCACTACCATGAAGGGCTTTATGGGTGGTAAGTAGCACCTTGAAGCGCACCCGGAGATCGACAGGTAGCCAGCGCAGCTCGCGGAGGATAGGTGTTATGTGGGTGTACCGAGGTGCACCCACAATCGCTCGCGCGGCCGCATTCTGGACTAGCTGAAGTCGCCGGATGCTCCTCAAGGGCAGCCCCATGTAGAGCACGTTGCAGTATTCCAGCCTGGAGGTCACAAGGGCACGAGTGACTGTTGTGAGAGCCTCCCGGTTCAGGTAGGGTTGCAACAGCAACAGTTGTTTCCTTTATCAACTGTCCTAAGAGCCGAATAAACATACATTCCCATGGCTATCTTCTGTTAGATATTAAGGTAAATCACCCCACACAGCCATCATAAACATTCCCCAAAAGGTGGTGGGATCTCCGGCCTTTTGGCACCAGGAAACCAGTTGTAAAATATCAGTTGTCACAGGCGTTGCCAATAAATTGACTCCAAGGCTCTCCCATAGCCTCCACACGGGCCCTGCACTTACCTGGCATTCAAAACGGGCCCCATGAAGACTCCTGGGAGGGGCGGAGTGGAGTGGGCAGGGCCATGGAGTCCTTGCAACTACTGGTTTGATGAACCAGATGTAAAATTAGCACTGGTCCGCACCAGCTGAATCGCACCCCTGGTTCTAACCACTGTGCCACCATGGCTCTTAATCTCTGCTTATCTAGGTGTTGGCTGCTGGTCAGGAGATCATGGTGAACTTTTAGCTTTTATTATTGTTTCTCTTAAACGATAGGTAGATGTTGTTTATCACTATGTGCCTGCTGATGGCTGATTCGCCTGAATGGCAAACTCCCATGAATTCTCCCATTTGATGAAGGTCAATATCACAAGGCACATTGTCAAAGGCTTTACTGAGATTTGGGAGTACTATGTGAAACATTCCCCAAGTTGGGAAAACCTGGGAGCTGAACACATCTTTTTTCAGTAAATGTGTTTTATTTTTTTTTCCATTTTCATTTCGTACAGTCACATATATACTGTGCATAACCGGGGCCATATAACATTAAACAATAAACACAGCCATTCCTCTTGTCAACAATACCCCCCAAAATACAAACCCAATGTACCACTTCGACCCTCCATACACCCTTTTTTCGCCCCCCTCCAACTTTCCTTCTTCCCTCCAACATTCTCCTCTACCCTACTTCCCCTCCCCCTCTACCACTCCTCTCTCCCAATACACTCCCTCCCTTCCTTTTCACCCTCCCTCCCGTCCTCTCTCCCACCCTCTCTACCCCTCTTTCTTCTATCCCTCTACTCCTCCCTTCGGTGTATTTCTACTATCTATTAATATATTCAGCTTGTCCTATTTTTACAGTGAAATGAAAGAGCAACAGTATACAAGTGCAATCGCGTTACTATAAAATCTAACACATACTATATATCCCCCCTCCCCCCTAACACCCCACCTCCCTTCCCCCCCCCAACTTCCCAGAGCCCGAACACATCTTGAAGCTGCTGAGATTGAGAAATGCCCAATCTGGGACATTCCCCGACCAACTAAGCTAGTAACTCTATTAAGAAGTAAGGTTGGCCTGCCCTGACTAACTTTCTTTTACTTGTCCCACTTAAGACCTATAAAGACAGCAGCAGTTCCTGGCAGAATGTGGCTTAGCAATTACAGCAGCGAAATTTCCTTTTATGCTGGCTCAGGACCGGAATGGATTTTAGCGAGCCCAAACCTGGTTGCTATTTAAAAAACCAAAAAAACAATTGCTGGCAGAGTATAATTCTGGACTGGAAAACAATCAGAGGGGGTAGAGTTATGTAGGGGGTATTTTTCACTATCCATTCTCTCTAGGTGATTTTATACCATCTATATGCATCTAAATATAGAAAAACTGGTTTTCCCAGTTGCAATGTATGGCTGTGAAAGTTGGACCTTAAGAAAGGCTGAACACCAAAGAATGGAGGCCTTTGAACTCTGGTGCTGGAGAAGACTCCTGCGAGTCCCTTGGACTGCAAGGCGATGAAACCAGACAGTCCTAGAGGAGATCAGCCCTGACTGCTCTTTAGAAGGTGAGATCCTGGAGAGGAAACTCAAATACTTTGGCCACCTAATGAGAAGGAAGGACTCCCTGGAGAAGAGCCTGATGCTGAGAACGATGGAGGGCAGAAGAAGAAGGGGATGACTTATTCTTCCCCTAAGAAAGACTGAGTGTCAAAGAATGGAGGCCTTTGAACTCTGGTGTTGGAGAAGACTCCTGCGAGTCCCTTGGACAGCAAGGCAATCAAACCAGTCAAGCCTAGAGGAGATCAACCCTGACTGCTCTTTAGAAGGCCAGATCCTGGAGATGAAACTCAAATACTTTAGCCACCTAATGAGAAGGAAGGACTCCCTGGAGAAGAGTCTAAAGCTGGGAAAGATTGAGGGCAGAAGAAGAAGGGGACAGCAGAGAATGAGGTGGCTGGATGGAGTCACTGAAGCCGTCAGCATGAGCTTAAATGGACTCCAGGGGATGGTAGAGGACAGGAAGGCCTGGAGGAGCGTTCTCCTTGGGGTCGCAATGGTTCGGACACGACTTCGCAACTAACAACAACAAAAATATGCAGTTTTGTACATACACTGAGAAAAAAAAAGAGTCTCTTCCTCAATTTATATATTTCATCCCAGCCAATATAACAAATGAAAGGTTCAGATTTCCGATCCAAAGTTATTTAGACTGGAGCTGTAAATTGGAGTGTTCTTGCATGAACTTCATGTCTGTAAGAGTTTGCAATTGCTGGCAATCCGTCCCTTCTTAGCAATTCATTTCCAAGAGCTGAGCAGGCTCGAAAGTGATAGTGCCCTGAAAAAAAACTAACAACGAATGCGGTAGGAAAGGCACTTAATTAAACTGCCATCTGAAGCCTGGAAACAGACGGTGCTGTATCTCTACGGAGATGGTGTGCAGATAGAGGTCTGACATGTCTTGATTTTCTATTAAATGAGCCTCCTTAACACCAACTAGAGATGGATGAGAGTTGTCAGCCAGGGTTGAGCTTCAGGCTGTAGTCACTGTGGCTATAAAGACAGGAGCCCGGACAGTTCCTGCTCAGGGGCTCATGTTGTACAAGGCAGACCTTCTCACCTCTGAAGATGCCAGCCACCGTTTTGACAAAACATCAGGAAATCTGTTTGCTAGAGCACAGACGCGGAACCCTGAAGTTCAGCACTGCCAGGAGGTACCAGTCATGAAAGCTTACAGGAGTAAGGGGATTGTTGTTTAATTTAGAAACAAAAAAAATCCTTTCTCAGCCTATGGGCAGTCTGTGTCTTCCTCTTTCTGACCTAGACTTCCTGATACAGTAAAAAGCACATGCTTAGTCCCCAAAACCCTCTTTTTATTTCAAAGCAATACAAAGTGCGCCCCCACATGCGCCTGCGTGCACACACACCCCCATTCCCGGCCAAATATGCTTCACTGCTCACCTCCAAGTTGAGCTTGCTATTTCCTCTGGGGGGGCAGGGAGGCCGTTTTCACCCTTCCCAGGCTTCAGGAGAGCCTGGGGAGGGTGAAAAACAGGCTCAACAAGCCAACCGGAAGTTTGGAAACAAACTTTCGGTTGCCCCGTTGGGTCTGTTTTTTGCCCTTCCCAGGCTCCGGAGGCTTTCCTGAAGACGGGGGAGGGTGAAAATGCTCTCTCCCCGCCCCCACCGAAGGCCTAAAACCAGCTGGCCAGTGCACATATGCGCACTGGAGCTGACGGTTCATGTGTCGGCAGATATGGATCCGCGTGCCACCTGTGGTACGCGTGCCATAGGCTTGCCACCACATTTCTAGACCAATCTCTTGCTGAAGCAGAAGACTCCACACCATTCAGGACAAATGGCTATGCAGTCTCTTCTTGAAAACCCTCCAGAGATGGAGCACCTACAGCTTCCAGTGGCAGGCTGCTCCACCGATTTATAGAACTCCCTGAGCAGTGGTGGGATCCGAATCCCGTTGAAACCGGTATGGTTGCAACAGGGACCGGCATCCTCCACATGAACGTGTGGGGCACACGTGCACACGTGCTCAGTGTGTGCATGCGTCATACCTTCCAGTGACACCTCCACAAGCCTCCGCAATGCTCCAGCTACTTGGCGGAGTTTTGCGCAGGCGCTGTATGCATGCACGGAAATGCCAAAGGCTTTAAAGGACAGGTAAGAAGCTCGGGTGGGCGAGTGGGCCCTCGAGAGCACCGTACTGGAACTGTACCTGGTGCTCTGGGCAGGCTCTGGTATGCCCGTACCGGGGCGTACCGCCTGCAACCCACCACTGCCCCTGAGAGAACACAACACTCCTGCAAAGCTCTCTGACTGTGCAAAGCAGTGAACGCCGCGTCCGTCTGCAAACTCTTCAAAAGCATCCTACTGCGGCTATAAGTGTAAGTTTTTGAAAGAAAAGGCTGGGCAGGTGGGTTTCATTTGTTTCCAAAAATGCCTGAAAGCAACGAAGATCTCCTTTGATCAACCTCTGGTGTTCTGTTTCTCCCCACCACCACCACCCCCCACCCCCAGATCTGAACTATGGCTTGACAGCTCCTTGGAGAAGGAAGTAGTTTGTACGTGTTGTGTGATGAATCGGAGCTGATGGTGGCAATCAGAGGCAGGTCACACCGGAGTTGCTGTCAGCAGCCAACAAAGCCTTGGGTTTGATACAACGGTACGTTTGATGAGAACTCTTCCCTTGTTTCCGGGGGGGCCTAAGGAGCTGAGATGAACGGGGAAAAAATTAGGGAACTTCGTATGCAATGCAGCCTGTTGAAAATGCCCCCGATTTGCAGATAGGAGATAATTTTTTACAGTCAATTAAAGCAATATACCAACAGCAAACAGCCCAAATCATAGTCAATGGAAGTTTAACAGACTCTTTTCAAATTGGAAAAGCTACAAGACAGGGCTGTCCTTTGTCCCCATTATTGTTTATTATAACTTTGGAAGTATTGTTGAATAAAATACGGGGCTTGGATGGTCTAAAAGGGATCAAGATTAGGCAGAAAATGCCCCCGATTTGGAAACAACCTCTTAAAAGTTAAATGAGACCTTTCAAGGCAAACCCCCAGGATTCTAGAAACAAAGAATGGCATGATCGTAAAACATCACCGTTGAGGGAGCAGAGAGCTAACTCAGTTCTCTTTTGTAATCGCTAGCAGATGGGCAAGTGAAGCGATGAGAAAAAAAAGCATCCCAGATCTTCGGAGGGGGCTTCTGCCTTGTCATCTTGGCCTGAAGCGATAGTGTAATTGAGCCATAGCCTCTAGAAATCAGCTTGGCAGCTGGAACCTGGTCGGTGTGCAGTTTACACTGAGACATCTGAGGAAGGATGCGCGGAGGATTAACACATTCTCGAGGACAAAAGCAGCACATTGTCAACGTGCCAGGCTCATATGCACAAAAGCCCCGTAAGGCTTCTATCAAATTAGGCTGCGTGGGATAGGATGCCCATGTGGCCGTCCAAAGTTGACGCGACCGAACAGAATCACAGAGCTGGAAGGGATCTTGGAGGTCTTCTAGTCCAACCCTCTGGTCGAGCAGGAGATCCCGAGGGAAGGACAAGAAGCAATGGGTGGAAACTAATCAAGGAGAGAAGCAACTTAGAACTAAGGAGAAATTTCCTGACAGAGTTAACCAGTGGAACAACTTCTTCCAGAAGTTGTGAATTCTCCAATGTTGGAAGTTTTAAAGAAGAGATTGGACAACGAGTTGTCTAAAATGGTATAGGGTTTCCTGCCTGAGCAGGGGGCTGGACTAGAAGACCTCCAAGGTTCTATTCTATTCTATTCTATTCTATTCTATTCTATTCTATTCTATAACTGGATAAAATGTATAAAGAACACGTGCTGGAACTGAGTATCTCTAGTTTGATGGAAAAAAAGGACGAGGGGAGACATGATAGCAGTCTTCCAAAATCTCAGGAGTTGCCACAAAGAAGAGGAAGTCAAACTATTCTCCAAGGCACCTGAGGGTAGAACAAGAAGCAATGGGTGGAAACTAATCAAGGAGAGAAGCAATTTAGAACTAAGGAGAAATTTCCTGACAGTTAGAACAATTAATCAGTGGAACAACTTGCCTCCAGAAGTTGTGAATGCCCCAACAATGGAAGTCTTTAAGAATAGGTTGGATAACCATTTCTCTGAAGTGGTTTAGGGTTTCCTGCCTAGGTAGGGGGGTGGACTAGAAGACCTCCAAGGTCCCTTCCAAATCTTACTCTATTCTATTTCTATTTTTTCTATTTTCATTCCATTCCATTCCACTCTATCTTACCCTACCCTACCCTACCCTACCCTATACCACTCTGGACAAATGGCTGTCCAACTTCTTGAAAACCTCTAGTGATGGAGCACTGAAAACCTCTGAAGGCAACCATTCCACTGGGTCCCAGTGACTGACCCACTTTGGATTCTGCAATACCTGCATTCATCAATGACTGAGAGAGAGAGAGAGAGAGGGAGGGAGGGAGGGAGGGAGAGAGACAGAGACAGAGACAGAGACAGAGACAGAGACAGAGACAGAGACAGAGACAGAGACAGAGTGAGATGGAGATGGACGGAGACGGAGGGAGAGGGAGAGAGAGGGAGAGAGAGGGAGAGGGAGGGAGAAGAGAGAGACAGAGACAGAGACGGAGGGAGGGAGGGAGGGAGAGAGAGACAGAGACAGAGACAGAGTGAGACGGAGATGGAGACGGAGGGAGAGGGAAGGAGAGGGAGGGAGAGGGAGGGAGAGGGAGGGAGAGGGAGAGAGAGGGAGGGGAGGGAGGGAGAGAGATTCTATTAAATAAATAAAAAGTTGATAGATCCTATTCACCAGAAGCTAAGCCTTATCACAGAGATTCTTCCGACTGATCTATCGCTTAACCAATTCTTGTCTTCTTCCAATATTTGTTCAAGAGGAAACCTTCCCAAACGCATAAGAACAATCAAAATCAACAGAAAAGTGACATTTTGCAATCTTACTTCAATTTCAACTCTTTGTTTATCTTTGCCCTGGCTTGAACGCTCCAAACAAAATAAAAATGTCACTTCTCACAGATTTTCAAGGCACATAAGATAACTTGGCCGCTTTTATTTCAAAATGCCATATATATATTTTTTGCAAGGCAGAATTAATGGATTAGAAAGACTAGAGAAATTCCTCCGTTTTTCATTTTAACACAATGCTTCCCATTTTAGACAACCTTTAGACACGTTAACAGAATAACAGAGTTGAAAGGGACCTTGTAGGTCATCTAGTCCAATCCCTGCCCAAGCAGGAGACACTATACCATTTTTGAAAGATGGCAGTCCAGTGTCTTCTTGAAAGCTTCCAATGATGATGCTCCCACAACTTCTGAAGGCAAGCTGCTCTTGTGAACTTCAACTCCCAGAATTCTCAGGAGTGGTTATGCTAACTGGGGAACTCTACATCTTAAAAGTCTGCAAAGGTTCTCTAGCATACAGATCATGGTTGCCCCCAACGGAAAGAAGGGAGGATGAGGAGGGAAAGGAAGAAAGGGCAAAGCAGACGAGGTAGGGGAAGGGAAATAAGAGTAGGAGAGAGGGTAAGAAGGAGAAAAAGAGAGGAGGAGTGGGGGAAAGAGAGGGGAAGAAGAAAAGAGGAAGGAGGGGGAAAGAAAAAAGTAGAAGGTAGATTGAGAAGAAGGAAGGAGTAGGGTTGTTGCAAGATAAGATGGCGGTATGGGGTGGCAAGAAACTGACTCCAGCTGTGCTCTCTATATTTGTAAGAAGATAGTGATAAATGTTAATAGATAAATGTTAATATTTACAAGAATGTATATTTGTTTCAAATTGTTTTAGAACCCCTTCTGTAGGTGTGGTCTGCTTTGTGGGAGTGGCTTGCTGGCCATGTGATTGGGTGGGAGTGGCTTGCTGGCCATGTGACCGGGTGGGACCGGCTTGGCAGCCATGTCACTGGTGGGCGTGGCCAATTTGTAAAATGTGGTGAGACTCACTTAACAACACTCTTGCTTAGCAACCAAAATGTTGGCTCAGAAACTCTGGCATTTGAAGCACACAAATCTTAAAGCTGTCAAGTTACAAGACCCTTGCACCCCTAACCCTTTAGAAAAAAAATCTCCAGGGGTGTTCAAACTTGACAGCTTTAAGACTTGTGGACTTCAACTCCCAGAATTCCTCCTCCAGCATGTTGGCTCAGGAACTCTGGCATTTGAAGTACGCAAGTCTTAAAACTGTCAAGTTACAAGACCCTTGCACCCCTAACCTTTTAGAAAAAACCTTAGGGGTGTTCAAACTTGACAACTTTAAGACTTGTGGACTTCAACTCCCAGAATTCCTCCTCCAGCATGTTGGCTCAGGAACTCTGGCATTTGAAGTACACAAGTCTTAAAACTGTCAAGTTACAAGACCCTTGCACCCCTAACCTTTTAGAAAAAACCTTAGGGGTGTTCAAACTTGACAGCTTTAAGACTTTTGGACTTCAACCCCCAGAATTCTTGCTTTTCATCGTGATGATATGCGGACGGGTGAGGGGAGGGAGCTGGAACCGGTTCTAAATGGCACTGTAGAATTGTGGAACCTCTTCTATAGAAGAGGTTAGAACTGGCAAGAACCCACCCCTGTTGTGAATGTATATGAAAGGAAAAAATAAATATAAATTATACCCAAGGTCATGGTTGCCCCAAAGGTGCTTTTTCAGGAGGCAATTGGACTTCCTTGTTTTTTTCTTTTAAGACATGTTGCTTCTCATCCAAAAAGCGGAACATCTTCAAAGGAAAAAAAAACAAGGAAGTCCAGTTACCTCCTGAAAAAGTACCTTTGGGTCTACATCTGCCAAGTTTGGAAAACTTGTTTACAAAAGCATATGCTCGCCTGAATAGGTGTTACCAAACTCCTCCTCATTTTTGGCTATTGTAGGCTAACCAGAGGTGAGTTGCTGCTGGTTGGCCCCGGATTGGGCAAACTGGTAGTGATGGTGGCGGGGGGCTCTGTCCACCCACCTGGACACTTCTGTGCATGCGCAGAAGCATCATGCAATTGTGTGAACACACACATGAGCGATCTGGTAGTAAAATAAATTGCAATCCACTATTGAGGCTAATATATAGGGACACTGTGGCTCAGTGGCTAAGACTCTGAACTTGTTGATCAGAAAAGTCAGCAGTTCGGTGGTTTGAATCCCTAGTGCCACATAATGGAGTGAGCTCCTATTACTTGTCATAGCTTCTGCCAACCTAGCAGTTCAAAAGCATATAAAAATGCAAGTAGAAAAATAGGGACTACTTTGGTGGGAAGGTAACAGCGTTCTATGGGCCTCCAGCATTTAGTCATGCTGGCCACATGACCATGGAGAACTTCTTTGGAGAACACTGGCTCTTCAGCTTTGAAACGGACATGGGCACCACCCCCTAGAGTTTGGAACGGCTAGCACAAAGGGAGAACCTTCCATCCTTCCGAGGTGAGTAAAATGAGGACCCGGATTGTTGTTGGGGGCAATATGCTGACTCTGTAAACCGCTTAGAGAGGGCTGAAAGCCCTATGAAGCGGTATATAAGTCTAACTGCTATTGCTATTGCTATTGCTATCTTTACCTTAAGCTAATATTTGTCTCTCCTAAAATACAACGGAAAGAACTGTTGCATAGGATTTCATATTCCATTATCCAAGCCAAATAACAGGAAAAGAGGAAAGGGAAAGGGAAATATGTTATTTCAACTGCTCTTCTAACAAAGCAGAAATATACAGATCCTCCAATCTTTAAATCCATGAATGAATAAGTATCAGTCTTCATGGAAGCCAAAGATAATAAGAGGTCTGGAGGCTAAGTCATATGATGAATGGTTAAGGGAACTAGATATCCCTAGCTTAATGAAGAAAAGGTTTAGGGTGGCAGCCTTCCAATATTTGAGGGGCTGACACAGAGAAGAATGGACCATCTTATTCTCCAAAGCACCTGAAGGCACGATACGAAGCAACTGGTCGAAGCTCATCAGAAGGAGATCGAATCTGGAAGGAAGAAGAAATTTCCTAACAGTCAGAACAGTCAGAACAAGGGACACGGTGGCTCAGTGGCTAAGGAGCTGAGCTTGTCGATCAGAAAGGTCAGCAATTTGGCACTTCGAATCCCTAGAACCACGTAACGGAGTGAGCTCCTGGTACTTGTCCCAGCTTCTGCCAACCTAGCAATTCAAAAGCATGTAAAAATGCAGGTAAAAAAATAAGGGCCAACGTTGGTGGGAAGGTAACAGCGTTCTTTGCACCTTTGATGTTTAGTCATGCTGGCCACATGACTACGGAGACGTCTTTGGACAGTGCTGGCTCTTTGGCTTTGAAACGGAGATGAACACCGCCCCCTAGAGTCAGGAACGACTAGCACCTATGTGCGAGCGGAACATTTACCTAAAAACAATTCATCAATGGAACATCTTACCTCCCAGAGATGTGGGTACTCCGTTGCTGGAAGTTTTCAAGTAAAGATTGGGCAAGCATTTGTCTGTGGTTGTATAAGGTCTGCTGCCTTGGGAAAGGGGTTGGACTGGAAGACCTCTAAGAGCCCTTCCAGCCCTGTGATTCTGTGTGCATATTCTTTTTTATTTTATTTTTATTTTAAACACATAAACACATCAACAAAAACAAACACATGACTTAAAACAACATAGGAACAAGACGTTCCATCATATATCATATAGCAGTTCTGTATTGGTTTCTTTACAGTTAGTGTTTTCCCTTCTGTACATTTCTATCTTATATTCATGGTCCCCTTAATTGTTATCCATTGGTCAGTTACCTTTATCTGCCATGTTCACCTTCCTTCCTCCCTCCCTCCCTCCCTCCCTCCGTCCCTCCTTCCTCCCTCCCTTCCTTCTGAGGGAAGACCCCCCTCTCCTAGAAGAATGAAATATTTTGAGAAATATTAAAAAAGGCAGAATATTATATTTCCCTAAAGAGCAAACAAGACAGAAAGCAGCAGACAGAGGTGGTATTCAGCAGGTTCTGGCCAGTTCTGGAGAACTGGTAGCGGAAATTTTGAGTAGTTTGAAGAACTGGTAAATACCACCGCTGGCTGGCCACGCCCCCATCTATTCTCTGCCTCCCGAGTCCCAGCTGATCTGGAGGGAATGGGGATTTTGCAGTATCCTTTCCCTGCCATGCCCACCAAGCCATGCCCACAGAACCAGAATTCCACCACTGCCAGTAGATATTTGGTGCCCACTAAGAAAGACTGGACCAGCCTATCTACAAGACAAAAGACCTTCAGCCTCAGGGTGATGAGTTAAGCCCTCACACAAGACCACAAACCATACAATAGGAATTGCCCAGCACTCTTTCAGAACACAAGCTCTTTCATTGCATTATCTCAGTTGCATTACACCCTCCAAAGTTCAACCAAACCTGGGAGCTACAACAGCCAATAGAATACATGTTCTTGCACAGGAACAGGAAGTTCAAGACAAAGCTCAAGAGAAGGTATAAATGCCCCTCACTCTCAACTCCATGTGGTAAGCTGCACCAATACCATGTGCTTGATGGTTCTGATTCATCATGAAACCATCTTTCCAATCAGCCTCCATGTTTCTAGTTTCTGTCTCCCAGCTTGGAACTGAACCAGATGGATATTTCTTTCAAAACCTCCTTCCTCCCTCCCATCCTTCCTCCCTCCCATCCTTCCTCCCTCCCATCCTTCCTCCCTCCCATCCTTCCTTCCTTCCTTCCTTCCTTCCATCCCTTCTTTACTTCCCTTCCTTCCTACTCTTCCTTCCTCTCTCTCTCCCTCTCCTTCCTTCTCTCTCTCTGCCTCCCTCCCTTCCTTTCCTTCCTACTTTTCCGTCCTCTCTCTCTTTCCCTCTGCCTCCTTCTCTCCCTCTCCCTCCCTCTCCCCCATCTCACTGCTAAGCCGACTTGAATTCTTCATTGCTAAAAAAAAGGTTTTCTTTGGCAGCCAGTGTGGTTAAAGTTTAAAAGTTTGGCTTGGAGGTGTCATTGGATATCATGTTTGGTTTCATCTTGTGGCTTGAGAGTTTAGCTTCCATCAAAAAGCATTATTGTTAGGATGAACGCAGGGAGTCTGTTGGCCTACATCCAGCCCTCCTGAGGGCTCCCTGTAGACTGTTGCAGAAAATAAAAATGGGGGGCTAGCTGGCAGTGTTTCTCAACTCAGCAATTTTAAGCTGTGTGGACTTCAACTCCCAGAATTCCAGGATTGCTGGCTGGGGAATTCTGGGGGTTAGAGCCCACACAGCTTAAAATTCTCCAAAGAAGAATTGGAAGAATCTCCAAAGCACCTGAGGGTAGAACAAGAAGCAATGGGTGGAAACTAAACAAGGAGAAAAGCAACTTAGAACTAAGGAGAAATTTCCTGACAGTTAGAACAATTAATCAGTGGAACAAGTTGCCTCCAGAAGTTGTAAATACTCCAACACTGGAAGTCTTTAAGAAGATGTTGGATAACCATTTGTCTGAAGTGTTGTAGGGTTTCCTGTCTAGGTAGGGGGTTGGACTAAAAGACCTCCAAGGTCCCTTCCAACTCGGTTATTCTATTCTATTCTATTCTATTCTCTTTCCTATTATTTCTATTTCTGATTTTTGCTGAGGTTGAGAAACACTAAGCAAAAGTGAGCCCAAAGGGAGGAAAAAATTCCTGAGGCATCACAGAACTGCAGAATTTTGATCATTGTGTGTGCAAAATGCGGGTAAAGACAGATTTTTTTTATCTGAGGAAAGATTAAAAAGAAGGGAGCTTGTTTGAAAGAACTACAGCAGAATGCAGGCTAATTCTGCTCATAGCCTGGAGTTCAATCCTGTTGAGTCTCAAGGTTGACTCAGCTTTCCACTCTTCTGAGGTCAGTAATATGAGGACCCAGATTGTCGGGGACATTATAAACCACCCAGAAAGTACTGTAAAAGCACTGTTGGAAGAAATGTCCTTCTGGGTTCAGTTCCAAGTGGGGAAAAAGACACTGGAAACACAGAGGCTGATTGGAAAGATACTTTAATGGTGGACAAGATCACATGGCTTGAGGTCCGGGGGAAAAGGGAAGAGATGCTGAGAGTCCCTGGGTTTTATGCCCTCCATGGGCTTTTGCATTTGAGCTTGTATTCTGATTGGTTGCCAGACTCCCATGGGGCCATGCAGGATAACTTTGTTGGTTGTGTTTTTGAGTGCCAAGTTTGGTTGAGCTTTGCTGGGCGATGATGTAATGAAAGGGCTTTGGGCAATACCGAGGCGGCGCAGTGGTTAAATGCAGCACTGCAGGCTACTTCAGCTGACTGCAGTTCTGCAGTTCGGCTGTTCAAATCTCACCGGCTCAGGGTTGACTCAGCCTTCCATCCTTCCGAAGTGGGTAAAATGAGGACCCGGATTGTTGGGGGCAACAGGCTGACTCTGTAAACCGCTTAGAGAGGGCTGAAAGCCCTATGAAGCAGTATATAAGTCTAACTTGCTATTGCTATTGCTATCTCCTATGGCTTTTCCTGAAGGAGGTAGATCTTTGTTATGTAGAATAGACTGGCCCAGGCCTTAATGCCCCATTGACAAAGGGGCTGGGAGGTGGGGCTGAGTTTCTGTTTCCCTTTAGGGGAAATATTCTGCCCTTTTAATATTTCCTAAAATATTTCATTTTTCTAGGAGAGGGGTGGGTGCTAACTTCCTACAGCACAATGGGGCGGTGTATAAAATCTAATTGCTATTGCTGTTGCTATTTATATTTTATCGATTTATTGGATTTTACTTTGGCTGGTAAAGATCAGCCTCTGTCATTTCAGATGAAGACAATGGGAGACACAAAAAAGCATGCACAGCTTACCCCCAAAGCTGAAAAGCCATGCCTTTCTTCCAGAATGCATTATGTTTTTGACTGCTCATTCATTCTTCGTCTTTCTTAGTCTATATTATTATTGATTCCTTTCTGTCTCTTATTTATATTTTATTGATTTATTGGATTTTACTTCTGCTTGTAAAGGTTAATGGGCCATAAATGATGGCATTACGACTCTAAAAGCATTTCTCGTGGAGTACCAAGGAATGCATAGCTGGTCTGCGCATAGAAAGCAAGACCTATTTCCAAATCCATTTTGAAGTCTTCCTCATTTGAATAAGCTTGGCCAGGATTCGCCAGACAAAAATTAACCTGAAAGCTGAACAGCTTCATCTATTAGATGAAATAAAACAATGGGAAATAGATGAACAAACCCCAAAAGTCAACCATATTGCAGAATATAGTTAATATTTATACATTAAATATGCATGGTATTGGACCTGGGTACTTGAGAGACCGCCTGCTGCCAATTACCTCCAATAGACCGATCAGATCCCACAGATTAGGCCTCCTCCGAATTCCATCCGCCGGCCAATGCCGACTGGCGACTACCCGGAGGAGAGCCTTCTCTGTGGCTGCTCCGACCCTCTGGAACGAGCTCCCCGTGGAGATTCGAACCCTCACCACCCTCCAGGCCTTCCGCAAAGCCCTTAAAACCTGGCTGTTCCGACAGGCCTGGGGCTAAAGAGCTTTTGCCCCCTCCCTCGAATGGTATGGTTGTCGTGTGCTTTTAAATTGTGTATTGTTATGTTCGTCTTTTTTATCCCTTGTTTGTACCCCCTTCCCTGACTTGTATTGTGAGCCGCCCTGAGTCCCCTTCGGGGAAAAGGGCGGCATATAAATGCAATAAATTCAAATTCAAATTCAAATACCTACTCCATTCAGCCACATGATGGCTTACAAAATAGAATATCAGTGGCGTCATAACACCATTTTAAAAATTTCCATATTTTTTTAATGAACTTGTTTTTTTCCTGATAGAAGAGAATATTTGCAGCTTAGGTTTGAACTATGGAGTTGCTAATACTCTCTGAGCTTGGTTATTTGCTTGCAAACATTTCATTACCAAACTACACAACGTCATCAGACTGATGTTGTTACCTAGTTTGGTAATGAAACATCTGCAAGAAAACAACCAAGCTTAGAAAACCCCACTTAAAAAAATAGCTAACAAAGTGATATTTGCACATCTCAAACAGCCTTCCGTGTTAAACTTTGATTGCTATTTCCCTTTCCTTTAATTATGCCATATTTTTTTTTACTATGTGGGTTAAACACTTATGGGGGACAATCTTTATCTACATCTTTATCCCATTCTTTCTGTTCTGTTCCTCCAAATTCAGTTCTTACTAAAATAGCATCACATCAATTATTCCTAAACACAATAATTAGATATTCTGACATACCTTCTAGCCTTAATATAGTCTATTTCCTCCCATAATCTACATAAGTGTTTTTCAACCTCCACAGTTTTAAGGTATAGAATAACAGAGTTGGAAGGGACCTTGGAGGTCTTCTAGTCCAATCGCTTGCTCAAGGAGAAGACCCTATACCATTTCAGACAAATGGTTGTCCAATCTCTTTTTGAAAGCCTCCAGTGATGGACTGCCACAAATGATCTCCCTACCAGCAACCAATGCTTAGATGACTAGAGATTAACACCAAGATTAACACCAGATCAACAATCATCAAGCAAACAATACCCCGGTCAAGGCACTGTCAAAGTGACGGAAGTTAGCGTGCCCCACCTCCTAGAAGAATGAAATATTTTAGGAAATATTAAAAAAGGCAGAATATTATATTTCCCTGGATGAGAAAAGGAGAAAGATGGTCTTGGAAAGCAGCTGCCACCTTTGTAAATAGCCCTAGAAAGACTGGGCCATCTTATCTACAAGACAAAAGGCCTTCAGCTCCAGAGCGATAGGATTAACCCTCACTCAAGATCCAAATCAGGACAAAAGCCGTTAAGGCTTAACAGGAATTTCCCGACACATTTTCAGAACACAAGCCTGTTCATTACATTATCACCCTTCAAAATTCTACCATGCCTCGGACGCAGACAGCTTACAATGTTAGCTGGACCCGCACATAGCCCCCTGGGAGTCTGACAACCAATAGAATGCATTTCCCGCACAGGAACAGGAAGCTCTAGAGCACGGTCCAAGAGAGGGTATAAATCTCTCTCTCTCTCTCTTCTCCATGTGATCAGCTCTCCAGAATCACCCATGCTTAGTGGTTCTTCTTCACCATTAAACCATCCTTCCAAGCAGCCTCCATGTTTCCAGTGTCTTTCTCCCCACTTGGAACTGAACCCAGGTGGACACTTCTTCCAACACCCCGATTCCCCATCACAACAGCCAGTTTCAAGGCAACAGGCAGCTTCCAGAGCTGTTTAGCCTTTGCAAACAACGTCAATGTAAACTCAATTATTTTAATCAACTGTGGGAGCCAAGGGGATCTCCAGTTTGTAGCCTAGTGCCTAGGGAATTCTGGGAATTGAAGTCCCAGATCTTAAAGTTGCTGTGGTTGAGGGACCCTGGTTTGTCGGATGTGGCGAGCATCTCTTGTCTAAGGTCACCCTGATTCCACAATATTTTGTTTTTGCTACATTACAAAGCCTTTCAGAAATGTCAGCGAGAGTTAGGGAGACAAAGTCAAATTTCCAGAGACTCCTTCCCCCCCACCCCACCCCAAGAAGTAATTAGAAGTGTCAGAAAGAGTTTGCATCTTCTTTATCTATGACAGATGGACATTTCTTCCAACAGAAGCTAACAGTAAACAGCCCAACCAAAGGACCTCTAAGACTATCCCCACCAACACTGCCAGGGCAAGCCACTAGAACCGTGATGGCCAACCTATTGGCATGGGTGCTACGGGTGGCATGGGGAGCTATATTTGGTGGCATGCCAGCCATGAGCTCTGGCCAGTTGATTTTTTGCCTTGCCGGAGGTCCCCGGTCCGCCCTCCCCAGGCTTTAGGAAATCCTTTGGAGCCTGGGAAGGAGTCGTGTGCGCATGCACACGTGTCATATGTGCATTCGTGGGGTTGCACGCGCATACGCAGATGGGCGGGGAGGATTGAGTGGGCATGTGCACGTGTGTGATAGATTGCGTGCGTGCAATTTTGGCACACCGTAAGAAAAAGGTTCGCCATCATCCCGCTAGAATATAAACCCGGGAGCAAATCCCACTCCCTTTTAGCAGTGATAGTGTTAGCTAGTTTGATTATGAAACGTCTGCAACAGGGGTGGGTTTCAACCGGTTCGCGGCGGTCCCTGCGAACCGGTTGGTCAGCGAACCCGGAAGTAAGTAACTTCCGGGAACGGCAAATGGCCCACCCGCCCGCCCGCGGTCCTTACCCGGTTTTGACGAGTTCTGCGCTTCCACGCATGTGCAGGACGCATACAGTGCCTGCGCGATCCTCCAGGAGCAGCTGGAGCGTTGCGCAGACGCTAGTACGCATGCGTGCACTGCGCGCGTGCACGAGGACGCTGCCGGCCCCGTTCCAACCGAACTTGATGTGCACGTGTGCGATAGATTGCGTGCACGTACTTTTGGCACACCATAAGAAAAAGGTTCGCCATCATTGCACTAGAATATAAACCAGGGAGCAAATCCCACTCCCTTCTAGCATTGATGGTGTTAGCTAGTTTGATTATGAAACGTCTGCAAGAAAACAAGCTCAGAGAGAAACAAGGACCCCTCCTTTCAACCCTGAGCTATAAATATTCTCCTATATCTGACTTTCTTACCCCTGACAATCCTTTTTTTTTTTAAAGAACATTCCATTTCTATCATACATACTTGATAAATACTATCTACTGGAGGAAGCTTAAAAGAGAGATATGGGTAAGTGAAGTGGCTGTGCCCATTATATCTAAGTACTGTAATTATGTTTTGTTTCTGCAGATATTTTTTTTAAGGAAAAAACCGAGCCATTATGTATAATTATGGGTGGGTGTGTGTGATTAAGACAGGGCAGCTTGCACTTTTGAACTCAAAAATACTCTCTCCCAACACTTCAGAGCTACTATTGACTTGGGATGTGACAAGGCTCCTGGCAATCAGAGGGTACATTCCCTTCATTATTTCACTCAGTTCTTCTGGTAGACATTCAATAAAAGGCTTTAATTAAAAGTCTGGGGCATCACCAGGACGTGACCCCAAATCAAGCTGACATTTCGATTCAATTTAAAAAAAAAAAAGCCCTTATTGTTCATTGGGCAGCCCACCTTCGTCCTCGTCAGAGGGGAGGCAAAATTCTAGTTAATTACTGAGTCTGTTTTGTTGTGAATGTCAGTGTGTGGCAAACGATTTGATTTAGGGCCATTTGGCTGAGCTGAGGTGCAATGCCATAGCTGTGGGTCTCCTACTGTGAAGCAGGAGAATGCACGGAAGGATTTCTGGATAGCAATAGCAATAGCAATAGCAGTAGGCTTATATACCGCTTCATAGGCCTTTCAGGCCTCTCTAAGCGGTTTACAGAGAGTCAGCATATTGCCCCCAACAATCTGGGTCCTCATTTTACCCACCTCGGAAGGATGGAAGGCTGAGTCAACCCTGAGCCGGTGAGATTTGAACCGCTGACCTGCTGATCTAGCAGTAGCCTGCAGTGCTGCATTTAACCACTGCGCCACCTTGGCTGGATGATTCCTGGAGTGGCAGGAATAAAGCGAGTGGTGAAATTCATATTTTTTTTACTACCAATTCTGTGGATGTGGCTTGGTGGGCCTGGTGTGGCTGGTGGGCATGGTGTAGCTTGGTGGGCATGGCTTGGCGGGTGTGGCAGGGGAAGGATACTGCAAAATTGGTATTTGGTATTTATTCGATTTGTAAGCCGCCCTATTCCCTGAAGGGATTCAGGGCGGCTGAACAAAAACCAGGGGAAGGGAAAAAACAAATACAGAAAGTAAGACAAACAGGACAGTGATACAACAGTTTAAAAAAGCACAGCAAGCACAGCAAATTCGAGTAGGGGGGGGGGACTCAACCCCAGGCTTGCTGGGACAGCCAGGCCTTAACGGCTGTCCGGAAAGCCTGAAGGGTGGCGAGGGTCCGAATCTCCACGGGGAGCTCGTTCCAAAGGGCCGGAGCAGCCACAGAGAAGGCCCTCCTCTGGGTGGTCGACAGCCGGCATTGGCCGGCAGATGGAATTCGGAGGAGGCCTAATCTGTGGGATCTAATGGGTCTATGGGAGGTAATTGGCAGGAGGCGGTCTCTCAAGTACCCAGGTCCAATACCATGTAGGGCTTTATAAGTAATAACTAGCATCTTGAAGCGTATCCGGAGACCAATAGGCAACCAGTGCAGCTCGCAGAGGATAGATGTGACGTGGGTGTACCGTGGCGTACCCACAATTGCTCGCGCGGCTGCATTCTGGACCAACTGAAGTCTCCGAACACTCTTCAAGGGCTGCCCCATGTAGAGCGCATTGCAGTAGTCCAGTCTTGAGGTCACAAGGGCATGAGTGACTGTTGTAAGATCCTCCCGGTTCAGGTAGGGACGCAATTGATGCACCAGGCGAATCTGGGCATCCCCATTCCCTCCCCACTCCAGGGGGAAGGCAAAATCTCCATTCTCTCCCCCCCCACACTCTGGGGCCAGCCAGAGGTGGCATTTGCTGGTTCTCCGAACTACTCTACTAAGAGCCAAGGTGGCGCAGTGGTTAAATGCAGCACTGCAGGCTACTGCTAGATCAGCAGTTCAGCGGTTCAAATCTCACCGGCTCAGGGTTGACTCAGCCTTCCATCCTTCCGAGGTGGGTAAAATGAGGACCCAGATTGTTGGGGGCAATATGCTGACTCTCTGTAAACCGCTTAGAGAGGCCTGAAAGGCCTATGAAGCGGTATATAAGTCTACTGCTATTGCTACTCAAAATTTCTGCTACCAGTTCTCCAGAACCTGTCAGAACCTGCTGGATTTCATCACTGAATAAAGCTCATCATAGTTAAGCTATTGAAAACACAGACCAGATTTTTAATAACTTTGTTAGAGATCATCACTTCCACATTCACCACTTCCACATGACCTGCCTCCGTAGAATTCTTGAGGATCCGGTGGCAGGACAAGGTGCCAGACACAGAAGTCCTCTCCAGAGCAGGCCTGCCATCAGTTCACACCAGTGGTGGGATTCAAATAATTTAACAATCGGTTCTCTGCCCTAATGATTTCTACCAACAGCCAGTTCACCAAACTGCTCAGAAAGTTACCAACCGGTTCTCCCGAAGTAGTGCGAACTGGCTGAATCCCACCAGTGGTTCACACCCTGCTGATGAGAGCCCAGACACGCTGGGCAGGCCATGTTGCAAGGATGCCAGACCATCACATCCCCAAATAGCTCCTCTATGGTGAGCTGTCTCAAGGTGTGGCACGACATAACCGCGAACATCAAAAGCGCGCCGACAACATCGCGGCGCTTAAACCGCAATATCAAAAGCGCACCAACAACAGCGCGCCAACAACAGCGCACCGACAGAAACGCAATTTAACTTAAGGTAAGGTTTAGGGTTAGGTTTAGGGTTAGGTTTAGGGTTAGGGCTAGGTTTAGGGTTAGGTTTAGGGTAGGTTTAGGGTAGGTTTAGCGTTAGGTTTAGGGTTATGTTACAGCGCTCTTCTGTCGGCGCGCTGTTGTCGGCGCGCTGTTGTCGCGTGGTTTTGACAGTGCGGTTCTGTCACCGCGCTTTAGTCACACGCGCTTTAGTCTACCGCGGTTTTGTGGTGGAACCGTCTCAAGGAAAGCGATCGCACGGGGGGACAAAGGAAATGATAGAAAGACACGTTGAAAGCCTCCTTCAAGTACCGAGATATTGACATCACCTCCTGGGAAACCCTGGTACAAGATCGATCTGCGTGGTGCACGCTGATCCACCAAGGTTGACAGACATCTGAGGACAGAAGGACAACTGTAGCACAAGAGAAGCGAGCACTCCACAAAGCCAGAGCTGCAAATGCTGCAACAGTGGTGCCCACACATGTCTGCCCTACATGTGGCAGAACATTTCGTGCCCATGTAGGCCTTACCAGCCCCCCACAGACACATTGTGGACAGCCCACAACCTGTTAGATGTCAAGATCTTCTTCAAACACAATGGACAAATATCACCAAGATAATCAGAACGGGAGACATTCAGATCTTGGGGGAAGGATGCTGTCCCAGAAAGCAGATGCCAGAGGTGGGTTCCTACCAGTTCGCACCTATTCGGTAGAACCGGTTCGTCAAATCTACCGAACCGCTTAGAAGAGGTTCCACCAGTGGACCCGGAAAGCAGGTCACACCTACAGAAGAGGTTCTAAAATTGTTTGAAACCCACCACTGGTCCTTGGATATGATTATTCTACACTATCATGCTCCTATTTATAAAACTCAGTGCCTCTGTGAAAGGTAAGGATGGCTACTGCGTTTGTGGTGCAATCAGAACATTGCGTGTGTTGAAGTTGTTTTAACGCAAACCAAAGATGCCTTTTAAAAAACAAGTTTGCATCCTATTCTTATGCATGCCAGTGCTGTGTGTGAGGTCATTTAAGGTGGTTCTGACAAGTGTCGTCGGCATCTTCATATCCGGTCACATGGGCGGCAAGCCACTCCCATCCGGTCACATGGGCGGCAAGCCACTCCCACAAAGGAGGCCACACCCACAGAGTAGGGTCGAACAATTTTTGAAACCCACCACTGACGGGTACCATAACTTAGGAGGCAGGCTTTGCAAATTTCTATGCCTTTATTTTGCCTTTTTATCACCTGTCTTTTGATAAAGGAGGAACTTGATTGGTCTTTACTTGTATGCTACCTTAGGAAAACTTTGCCATTCCTGGACATAGTAAGAAGGGGCAGGGGAGATCTGGACTAGGTTGTCTGGAATGTCTAAAGAGAATAACAGAATGACAGAGTTGGAAGGGCCCTTAGAGGTCTTCTAGTCCAACCTCTGCTCAGCCAGAAAACCCTATACCATTTCAGACAAATAATTGTCCAATCTCTTCTTAAAAACTTCCAGTGTTGGAGCATTCACAACTTCTAGAGGCAAGTTGTTCCACTGATTAATTGCTCTGTCATCTTGGGCATTTTCAAAAAAAAAAAATGGATAAAAAGGGCCAGATTTATATTTATATGTACACCCCAAAACACACATGGATGCTTTATTCCCCAAATTAGTTTCCTTTTATTTTTGGACACAGGCCAATAATTGCCAAATTCCAAGAATTTCTTTCACAATACACCAAGAGTTCGTGGCTTGCTTCCAGAGTTCTGCTGAGAGAAATCACTTTAGACTCATTTTGTTCTCCGATAAATTCTGAATCATTCCCCAGAAGCTTACAGGATACGCTTGATTATATTTGTGACTCCTCTTATGATCAAGAACTGCTGCGATTTTACATTAGAGGGAGACTGAAAATCATAAATTTATCAATGAAGGCATTCTTGCAAAAAAAAAAAAGTACAACTATTCTTCTTTTGGAAGAGTGGACTGCCAAGTCAATTATCCTTCTTTAAATTCACAAACAATTCTGGATTTTAAATTCTGCATTCAAACTTCTGGAGGGAAGCTGTTCCAAGGATTATGTCAGGACATTTCTCCTTAGTTCTTGATTGCTTCTTTCCTTGATTGTTTCCATTCATTGTTTCTTGTCCCGCCTAATGAGCCAGGTACCACCTATATATGTGCCATAGATGCTCTCTCAAGAGTGTATCCAGGGAGCTCAACCAATTTTGGAATCAATGCAAAGATATTTGTATATCCGAAACCCCAGTGGGAGAACTTCTGGATGGATGTAGCAGTTAGCAATAGCAGTTAGACTTATATACCGCTTCATAGGGCTTTCAGCCCTCTCTAAGCAGTTTACAGAGTCAGCATATCGCCCCCACAGTCTGGGTCCTCATTTCACCCACCTCGGAAGGATGGAAGGCTGAGTCAACCTCGAGCCGGTGAGATTAGAACCGCTGAACTGCAGATAACAGTCAGCTGAAGTGGCCTGCAGTACTGCACCCTAACCACTGTGCCACCTCGGCTCTTCATAGGATGTGCTCCTATGAAACTCCCATATGCTTCATATTTTTGCTAACTGTGTGCAAACTTCACCAACCTAATCATAGTGTGCAGTGGCACCCAGATTACCTTGAGTAACACCCTAAAAGAAAGCCAAGCACAGCCAGATAAGACTTAGGACCTGGATATGAAATTGTCAAGAAATGCCAGCGTTGTAGGCTAGACTGGGCCTGTTGTGGCCCACCAGTGGCCAGCGGAGCTTGTGGCAGACTCAGACAGTGAGGAGATTGGGGAGGAACATGGACCAATCCTGGAGTCTGGAGAAGGCTTTGACAATGTTCTGCATCGGAGGCAGAGATGAAGCCAGGGCCTTCTGACAGTTATCAGCTGCCTACGGCATCGGATATCAGTGGGGCAGAAGAACAGCTGGAGCCTGTTCCCGATGTACACATGCCCAGAGCTGCCAGGAGAAGGGAACAGCTAAGGAACAAGGGCCGACTTGGGAGTAAAGGCACAAGTGGATGGTGAATGGCCCCTCCCAGAGGGAATAAAGAGGAGCGAAAGGGGAGGGGAGTTTGCAGAAGACAATTAGTTCAACTCATTAGGGTGAAGATCTGTTCCTGACTTCTTGCCAAGTATTGTCTGCTACAGCGTGGGCGTTTGGAAGATATCGGCCTGGCAGCTCTCCAAGCCTGATAAAGATCTGTAGTTGTGACATCTCATGAAAGACTGTTTGCAGGGACTTTGCTGGAGAGGAATAACCTAAATAAAAGAGATTTTATCGGGACGAGGAGTCTGCTTCATGATCTTGGGAAGCCTAGGTCAGAACAGGGCCGTGAAACAAAAAATCCTAGTAGGTTTGAGAGGATCTTGACTTTCATGATCAAACTTAGTTTAAAAGCTGAACTATCTCAGGCTGATTTTGAGAGACGCTGTTCAGCTTTAGAATAAATCCATATGCGCTTCCCCCCCTCCTCTCTCAGTCTGTTCAATCGTGTCCGATTCAACGGAAGGCAAAAAAAAAGTGCATATGGATTTATTATATTGATTTATAAAAAGAAAAGCATTCCAAAGCTGGAGGCAGTGAACTGTAGCCACGGCTATATTTTCGTGCCGTCTAAATGAAGAGCTGAGGGTTTTAGACCAAAAGGTCAACTGTTTGCATGAGATGCTGTGCCCTGAGCCATTAAAAAAAGAGGAAAAAGGGGGAGGGAGGCAGACATAACAATTTAGCAGGGGATGTAGTATTTGTAACGCTGCCTACCTAGCTGCTTGGTCAAACCAATGCTTGCAGTTAGAATTCTCCCATGCTTTCCTTCATGGAGCACAACAAAGAATGTTCTTTCTGCGCCAACTCAGGAGGCTCAAACTGCCCAAGGAGCTGCTGATCCAGTTCTACAGAGGAATGATTGAGTCTGTCATCTGCACCTCTATAACGGTCTGGTTTGGCTCTGCAACCCAACAAGACAGACACAGACTTCAGAGGATAATCAGAACTGCAGAAAATGTATGCCAGTATTATTTTTGAGAGACACTGATGATGTTACCTAGTTTAGCAGATAAAACGTCTGCAAGAAAACAACCAGGTTCAGAGAGCATCAAGGATACCATATTTCAACTGAATTACAAATATTCCCCTTTATTAGTATTATTGTTCTATTCTAAAATATCCACACAGAATTCATTTGGGGGTTGCATGTCTTTTCAGAATAAATCTATTGTAGGGACGAAGACTACATGAGCAGCTAAAGGGCTTCAGTTGTGACTTAAACTTGCAAAGAACGCTCGTATTCCTGTGTGCAGAAGTCTGCTTAACAGAACGTTTTGATTTGATTCCAGAAAGTTTGGGCAAGGGACAATACTCCAACCATCTCCAATGGTAGCAGAAGAAACTCCATTGCTTTATTTATTCGCTGTGACATTTCTACCCTGCCTCAACTTGGCATTCCTCAAAGTGGTTTGTATAATCCTAAAGTGAAGTCAAATACAATAAAAGAAATAAGATAGGCAATCTCCTATCTTCCTTGTGGCTGCTTCCTTTCTCTTGGTGAAATCAACCTCAGTACATTCTCCAACACTTCCAAGATCAATGTCCTCTTCAGAGTTGATCCATTATTCATCCTTCATCCCTCCATCCATCTATCTCTTCCTCAATCCATCCCCTGCTTTCCCTTCCTCCCTCCCTTCATTGATCCATCAATCTATCTATTCATCCATCCCAGTGGTGAAATTCAATTTCTTTTACTACTGGTTCTGTGGGCGTGGCTTAGTGGATGTGGCAGGGGAAGAATACTGCAAAATCTCCATTTTCACCCTACTCTGGGGCCAGCCAGAGGTGGCATTTGCCACCTCTCTGAACTACTCAATATTTCTTCTCCCAGTTCTCTGAACTACTCAAAATTTCTGCTACTGGTTCTCTGAACTACTTAAAATTTCCACTACCAGTTCTCCAGAACCTGTCAAAACCTGCTGGATTTCACCCATGCTACCGTTTCTGTGGGTGTGGCTTGGTGGGCATGGCTGGGGAAGGATACTGCAAATTCTCCATTCTCATCCTACTCTGGGACCAGCCAGAGGTGGCATTTGCCACCTCTCTGAACTACTCAATATTTCCTCTCCCAGTTCTCTGAACTACTCAAAATTTCTGCTACCGGTTCTCTGGACTACTTAAAATTTCCACTACCGGTTCTCCAGAACCTGTCAAAACCTGCTGGATTTCACCCACCCTACCGGTTCTGTGGGTATAGCTTGGTGGCCATGCCTGGGGAAGGATATTGCAAAATCTCCATTCCCACTCCACTCTGGAGCCAGCCAGAGGTGGTATTTGCCAGTTCTCTGAACTACTCAAAATTTACACTACTGGTTCTCCAGAACCTGTCAGAACCTGCTGGATTTCACCCCTGATCCACCCCCATCTCTCTCCCCCTCCCTCCTTCCACCCAGATAGACACCCATTCTGTGGGCTAAAGAAGTGAGCTACCATTTTCAATCTCCTCCAATATCCAGGAACCAATCATCTACATTTATCTTCTTTAGAGATCAAATGCAGCCTTAAACAAGAGAGATCAGAAATGAATGGGCAGTGTTAATGGGAACTGGACATACTGGCAGGACAGCGGATTCCTTTTATCTTGATTTGATTGGTTTTCAGGGTTTTGAATGCCAAGGCCGGGTGAAATAAGTTCACCTTGTTGAGTCGCTGAGTCTTCTTGCATTAGGGAAGACTCTCCAGCATTATAAGGGATGGAAGGGGATGGCGTGGTATTTGTGAAGTGGGGAAAGTGATTGTGACCTTTTTGCGGTATGACTTAGGATGATGACAAAAGCCTGCTTTTGCAAGGATTGGACTGACGAATGCTGGCATTCTTAACAAGGGTGCTTAGAGACACAATGGTTCAGTGGCTGTTTTGCTGTTCTTTTTATGATTCACTAAACTTTCTTTCTTTTTCTTCAGTCGGTGGCAATAAAAGGATCTAGCTTGGCCTCATTTGATCGTTCTTTCTGAGAGGAAGTCAATTTTTTTCAAATATTTGGTAGCATTCTTGGAAATCTAAAATGGAAGACACTTAAGGAAAATTTAAAAGTTGGGCATAGATGTTGTTGGAAGAAATATCCATCTGGTTCAGGTCCAAGCAGGGAGAAAGACAAAGGAAACATGGGTGGCTTATTGGAAATATGGTTTTTAATGAAGCAGAACTATCAAGCACATGGTCCTGGTGCAACTGAACACATGGAGTGGAGCATGAGGGTTATTTATACCCTCTCTTGGGCCTTGCCCTTGAGCTTCCTGTTCCTGTGCAAGAGTATATATTCTATTGGCTGCTGTCATACTCCCATGGGGTTATGCAGGGGTCATAGCTGAGGTTGTCTGAGCTCCCAGTTTTGGTTGAAGCTTGCTGGGAGATGCAATGTCCTTAGATTGTTCCATGTGATGAGCTCTGCTGATAGATAATCCTATTATGTCATGCAGGGTCATATCTTAATCCCATCACCCTGGAGCTGAAGGTCTTTTGTCTTGGATATGTGTTGGCCCAGTCCTTCTTAATGAGAACCAAATATCTGCTGGGGGCAGATAGCTGGGGCTGAGTTTCTGTCTCCCTTAAAATTCCCATTTCTTTTTTTAGGGGAAATATAATATTCTGCCTTTTTAATATTTCCTAAAATATTTCATTCTTCTAGGAGGGTTGGCTGCTAACCAACCCTGTGTGTGTGTGTGTGTGTGTGTGTGTGAGAGAGAGAGAGAGGGGGGGGAGGGAGGGAGGGAGGGAGAGAGAGAGAGAGAGCATAACTCTGGAATGCCTCGAGCAATTTCAACCAAACTTGGTACACCGATGACTTACTCTCTGGAAATAAATACTGTGGGGGCAAGACACCCTTAAAACCCCTTGGGCTATATGTTCTGTTAAGATACAGCCTGTTGTGCCTTAAAACGGCTTCTACTGTACTGCTGAAAAATGGCTTCTATTATTTAGCACAGTGGAGTTTCCATGGTAACGGCTTCACAGTACCTGACAAGGTGGCTCCCTCTGGTAAGAGGGAAAATCCAGCATTAGAAATTATGTATAGTCTGGACATTTCCATCCTATAAACAAATACTTCGACAACTCCAGATTATCAGCTACTATCAAATAAACAAAGTAAGTCTGTGTTATTAAAAGGGGTGATCCATCAAAAACGTCTGATTACTTCTTAGCATATTTTTTTTTTGAGATGGAGCTAAAATATTCCTTTGTCTTCTGAAGATTGGTCTTCTCAAATTCCTAACAGTTAATAAAATTGAATAAACTCAAGCATTCATTGTAGATATATATGAAGCACCCGCAACTTTTTCTTTATAAAAACAGAAGAAAATATATGAATTCAACCCAGTTGATACTTTTTCCCTCCTTTGTCATTTCACAAATTGATTATACTTTGTAATGGGATGTGTGAGCCTGCCTCTGACAGCTTATCCTATTATTATCTGGAGCGAGATTTGTTCAAGAAAGAAAGAAAGTTGGCATCACATCCATCCTATTTCCATAGTTGGTTTTGGTTATAATGAGCCCAGCAAAGCCAATTCCACAGAGACAGTTTGAAGAAAAGGGTGGTAAGATTCTCAGTGCCTTCTCACTTAAACACTGCAAACGTTCACCCAAAAATTCTTCCAATGATTTTTTTAAAAAATTGATTTAATCTGACATTTAAAGAGAAGTTTCTGGCAAATTTCTGTTCGGCGACTTCTTTCAATAGTGACATGAAATGGGCTCAAAAGCCTGCCAAAATAAAATCCTCTTCTTTGTATCTTGGAAAAAGCTTCTGGAGTCTCTTCAGCAATGTCTTTAGGGAACTTCTAATGTTCTGCAGAAGATTTTTTTAAAGAAATAATCTTCCCAAGATCTTGGCCTAGGAAATCCATTAATTGGATTTCCCAGTTTGTTAAGATATTTAAGTTTAGTAGGAGGGTTCTGCTGTGAGCCAGAACACACAATTATGGTTAAAAGTCTATGGAGATTCTCAAACATCCAGGTCATGGTTGTCCCAAAGGTTCAACGACTCTCTAAAAGAATGCAAATGACCAACGGTCTGCAAGGAATATAAATCTTTTCATTTGCCACCATTCATTCAGAGCTGAGGAAGCTTCTTGAATGAGAAGTGAAACCTCTTCAAAAAAAAACCCAAGGAAGTCCAGTTACTGGCTGAATAAGCACCTTTGGGAGTTGATTGATTGGTGAGTGCTGGCTCCTGCGGTGAGACAATCTGCAATGTGATTGGTTGCTGTGAGCGTAAGGGGGAGGAGTTTCCTTGTTTTCCCACCTTTTTCTTCTGTGGGCTCTGTGATTTACCTCATGATGTTCTTATATGCTTGACTATCTTGCTTGCTGTACATATAGATGTAAAGTATATTTATTTATCAGGGGTGGGTTTCTTGCCCCATTCCAACCGGTTCGGTTGGAATGGGGCCGGCGGTGTCCTCGTGCACACGAGTGGTGCACGCATGCGTACTAGCGTCTGCGCGACGCTCCAGCTGCTCCTGGACGATCGCGCAGGTGCTGTATGCGTCCTGCCCGTGCGTGGAAGCGCAGAACTCATCAAAACCGGGTAAGGACCGCGGGCGGGCGCGCCCTTCGCCGTTCCCAGAAGTTACTTACTTCCGGGTTCGGCGACCAACTGGTTCGCAGGGACCGCCGCGAACCGGTTGAAACCCACCCCTGTTATTTATATAAAACTACAAGTTTGTGTCAGTTTCTCTGACTACATTTGGACACCGGTTGCACAATTCCCTGACACAGTTTCTCATTTTTGTGAATTAGTTCATTTCCACTTTATTTTGATATTTTAAATAATACCGTGTTTCCCCGAAAATAAGACAGGCTCTCCAATTTAGTATAGTTTTGTGCACTTTCCCCTTTATCCAGTTAAATATGAGCCGCTGCCAAAAAAGTCAACACAGTTCTAGGCTGCATAAACAGAGGGATAGAATCAAGATCACGTGAAGTGTTAATATCACTTTATAATGCCTTGGTAAGGCCACGCTTGGAATACTGCATTAAGTTTCGGTCACCACGATGTAGAAAAGATGTGGAGACTTTAGAAAGAGTGCAGAGAAGAGCAACAAAGATGATTAGGTGACTGGAGGCTAAAACATATGAAGAACGGTTGCAAGAATTGTGTCTAGTTTAATGAAAAGAAGGACTAGGGGAGACATGATAGCAGTCTTCCAATATCTCAGGGGTTGCCATAAAGAAGAAGGAGTCAAACTATTCTCCAAAGCACCTGAGGGTAGAACAAGAAGCAATGGGTGGAAACTAATGAAGGAGAGAAGCAACTTAGAACTGAGGAGAAATTTCCTAACAATTAGAACAATTAATCAGTGGAACAACTTGCCTCCAGAAGTTGTGAATGCCCCAACACTGGAAGTCTTTAAGAAGATGTTGGATAACCACTTGTCTGAAATGGTCTAGGGTTTCCTGTCTAGGCAGAGAGTTGGACTAGAAGACCTCCAAGATCCCTTCCAACTCTGTTATTCTTTTCTATTCTATCCAGGGGAAAAGGGAAAAAAAGCAGGACCAGCGTTTCAACATTTTGAAAAAGTGAGACTTTCCAAGGATGGTTGATTCTGGAGTGCGCATACTGTTTCAAACACATGAAAATTAGTTAACTTTCCCTTGAAATCTCAACCAAACCATTTTTTTTTGCTTCCATCTCTATTGGGGGCCCCAGGAAGAGGCAGTTTCACTGCCGAATCAATTATCTTCCAGGCAGGTCACATCCAAGATGAGCCTCCAACTCAGAATTTAATAGACCAGAGAAATAAACAAGTGCTTTCAAATAAAGAAAATTCCCCAGTGCTTGTAAAGTTAAGTTCCAGCGATGGCCCAAATGCTGATAAAAAAAGTTGGCATGTACTACGTGCCTTATCACCACCGATCTTACAAGGCTGCCCCGGGATTCGTGCTATTTATATAAAAATAGTAAAATAGTTATTTAATCAGACGTAGCTTTACTTTATTTTCCCGGAAAGCTGTTAGCTTTATGTCATTAATTTCAAGAACTGAAAGAGGCTTCCTGTGAATTTGTACTGCTGAGCTGTTGCAAAACCCAATCCATTGTAGCCTTTTTTCCCCTCCCAAATTAAAGGTAAAAGATTTCAGGGAAATGGAAATAGTAGCACTGAGCTGACGTGTGACTTTTTAGGGGACGCTGTGAGCCTCTAATAAAACCGGCCATCTCGTTTTTTCTGCTCGTTAGAGCTGCTTTTAAACAGCACTTGCCATTTTTACTTTTTCTCTGCCAAATGGTTTTCTCCAAGGGTGACGGATTTGTGTGCTTTTTTATGGGTGACCTTTGGGGGAATATATATATATATATATTCCTCTTACTAAGACTCAGGATGTGAGGCTAGGGAAGAAAGGAAGGAAGGAAGGAAGGAAGGAGAGAGGGAGGGGAGGTAGGAGAGGAAGGAAGGAAGGGGAAGAGAGGGAGAGGAGGGAGAGGAGGAAGGGGAGGAAGGAAGAGAAAACGGAAGGAAGGAAGAAAAGAAAGAAGGGAGGGAGGGAAGAAGGGAAGGAAGGGGAGGGAGTACAGAAGGAAGGATGGAAGGGAAGAAGGAAGGGGGAGAGAGGGAGGGGAACTAGGAGAGGAAGGAAGGGAAAGGGAGGGAGTACAGAAGGAAAGATGGAAGGGAAGAGGGAAGGAAGGAAAGAAAGGAAAGAGGAAGGGAGGGAGGGAAGAAATAAAGTGGGAGAAGCACAAAAGGAAAGATGGAAGAGAAGAAGGAAGGAAGGAAATAAAGAAAAATAAAGAAAGAAAAGAGAAAGAAAGAAAGAAAACAACGGGGAGACGGGAAAGGAGGGATGGATGGAGGGATGGAGGATGGAGGGAAGAGAGGGAGGAAAGGGGAGGGAGGGGAAGGGAGGAGATGGAGGAAAAGGAGGGAAAGGGAAAAAGGGGGAATGAGAAAGAAGAAGAAAAGGAGAGAGAGAAGGAACGATATCCTACTATCATCCCACATTCATCTTGAAATAGATTTCTTGAAGATCTTAATGTTTCGCCATTGCATTCTTACATAGGAACATCTTTTTTTAAAAAAAAAAATCTCCTTCACAAGTACAGATGGATCAGCATCCTTAGATTAATTTGAAATGATGCATAGTTTTCCAAAGAGACTTTGGAAAAGAGAATCCAAAGAAGGAACAGAAAACAAGTTTTCTGTACACCCTGTGAGCATCATGCCACCATTTCTTTGGATTTTCACAGCAGAGATCTACAGGAGAAGACATTGTGAATACAATAGTTGGCTTCCCACAGACAAACATTATCACTAATCTTTCTGCCTGGCTGTCAACATTTTTTCCTCCCACATGGAGCCACAGTGCATGGCATTTTGGCATCATTTTGCTGGGCTTTTCAAACGGACAGATTGTTTTGCCCATCGCTGTGAATCAGACACCATGAGGTGACATAGTTTATGTGTGAAAGAGACATGTTAGTTGGATGCCAATTGGTGTGTCTTCCCACTGGTCAGTTGGGGAGAGTGCTAGTTAGGTCAGAATAATCAAGTTCAAAGAATGTATAGACTGGTATAGGATCTCCTGCCACAGGCGGGGATGGGGGGGGTTGGGCTAGAAGATTACAGTACAGAGTGATTGCAACAGTTCCTACTGATGAAAAATATTGCCCCAAGTATGTCCTCTAGCAGAATAAGAATGAAGGATCCTGATGCTTCAAGATAGTAAAGCTATATGCATTGTATTTGTTTTTCAATTTCCCCAAAATTTCACTCCTTCGGCTGGCACTCCAAGTGTGATTTTTCTCTTCGTACAGTAGATCTTTGATGCCTTAATCAGTCAAATGTTGACAATAATAGTGAACAACGAATAGAGCTCCAGGGGGAATGATTCTTTCATTCAAAGAAGAAAGATAGCATATCGAGGAATTGTGGAACCATCTAGAGAACATTCTTGTTTTATGTCTCTATATTTTGACAGGAATGTCAGTATGGAAACTTGAGCTGCTGATGTGTGTGCGTGCGTGTGTGTGTGTGTGCAGCACATGTATTAGTTTGCATATTGCTGAGTATCATGTGAAATAATCAATATGGATTTATTCTTCCCGGACCCCAGAAATACTGTATATAATAATCTATTGATGCTGTCAACATCGTAGTCCTTTCTTTCTTTCCCCCCAAACTTTGTTGTCACAGAAGAAATGCTGCAAAAATGTTCCTGGAGGGGGAAAAAAGAGTGTATTTATTTATTTGTGGGATTAATACAGCTGCTCACATTGCGATGCCGAGCAGCAAATAATCTGTTAGGGCCCAACCACTGTCGCCCCAGAAAATAGTTAAAAACCACCAAATGAAAAGGCAATTGGAATTCAAATCCCATCTCCGGGCAATGAGACAAAAAATCTGCCTGCACAAGAGAGCTGATGGTTTTTAGAATCAACCGAGGATGACCTTAGTCATCTGTTCAAAGGGGGATGGAATGTTTTCTTTGTGGAATTATGGGATTGTGAAACGATGAAAAGATTTGACATCTGAATTGGACTCAGTCAGCAAAGAGACACTTGAGAAGAGGCCCAAAACTCTTATCTTGATGTGATTCATGATTGTCAGGAGATCCCTTCCAGAGGTGATATTGAGCCAGTTCGGACTGGTTTGGGTGAACCAGTAGTGAAAAATTTGAGTAAGATTAAGATTAAGATTTAATTTATTTGTATGCCGCCCTTCTCCAGGAGGGACTCAGGGCGGCGAACAACTCAAAAGGGGAAAGGGGATACAAACACAATACATGTAATTAAAACACACAAGAGTCATACAGCCATACAAGTCGAGAGGGGAGGGGAACTCATCAACCCCAGGCCTGCCGGCACAGCCAGGTTTTGACGGCTTTCCGGAAGGCCTGGAGAGAGGTGAGGGTCCGAATCTCCGCGGGGAGTTCATTCCAAAGGGCCGGAGCTGCAACAGAGAAGGCCCTCCCCCGGGTGGTAGCCAGATGGCATTGGCTGGTAGACGGAACCTGGAGGAGGCCGACCCTGTGCGATCTAACGGGTCTGTGGGAGGTAATTGGCAGCAGGCGGTCTCTCAAGTACCCAGGTCCAATACCATGAAGGGCTTTATAAGTTACGACTAGTAGTTCGGAGAACTGGCAAATACCGACTCTGGTTGGCCCTGCCCTCCCACCTCTGTCATTCCCTGTCCTATATTCCCTTGTCTTTTAGCTCAGCTAGTTTGCATGGCAGAGTGGATTGCTGCACCTCAGCTAAGCTAAAAAAAAACCCAGCTCAGCTCACCATCGCTGGCGGTTTTTGAGTGCTGCTCGCCTGCAATGCGCGCTCTCATAGAATCAGTAGGAAAAGATTGGGATTCCCACCGCTCATCCCTTCGCTTCAGGAGAACCAACTTCTGCCTATCGTAAAAGTTCCTTTGACAGGAAAGTAAAATGATCACTCCCATCCACCAGTTAGTGGAGTGAAAGTGTGGCCTTTTCAGGAGGCTTTTCCAAGGTTTGCTCAAACCTTCATCAAAGCCAGACCAGCATCTGCCTAGTTCTAGGAAAGCCCTATTCAATGCAAACCTTTTCCAAAATACTTTGAGGATTGGTTTGTGCCTGTCCTAAGCTTAGGGGATGTTTCTCAACCTCTGGCAACGTTAAGATGGACTTCCATTCCCAGAATTCCTCAGCCAGCATGGGAATTTGTGGGAGTAGAAGTCCAGACATCTTAAAGTCGCCAAGACTGGGAAACACCAGCTTAGGTGATATGAAGTCCAATTGGCTAGTCTTCAAAGTACAATGGATTGGTTTCTCCCTCTCCCTCCCCTTTCCCTTGCCCCTGCCCCCTCCCATCTCCCTTTCCCCCTTCCTGCTTTCTACTCCCCTCTCCCTTTTTCCCTCCCATTCCCCTCCTCCTTTCCTTCCCCTTCCCCCCTCTCCTCTCCTTTCCCTCCCCACCATGTCTCCATCCCCCTCTTCCTTGGTATCTCCATCATCTGCATTCTCTCTCCTTCTGTCAATCTCCCCCTTTTCTTTCCTCCCTCTCTTTCTCCCTTCACCCTTTCTCCATCCCCCACTCCCTCTGATTCCCCTTCTCCTTCTCCCCTCTCCTCTTCGTCTTCTCCTACCGACCCGATCTTCATCCCCCTCTCCCTCTACATCTCCTTCTTCCCTCTCTTTCCCACTCTCTATCCCCCCTCTTCTTCCCTCACCATGCCTCCATCCCCCAATACAATTCCTACTCCCTTTCTCCTCCCCCCTCTCCTCTTCCACTCTCCATCCTGTCTCCATCCCCCTCTCAGTCTCCCTCTTCTGCCTTCTTCCTGTCCCCCTCTTCCCTTTACTTCTCCTCTCACCCTGTCTACATCCCCCACTCTCTCTTCTCCCTCTCCTCCCTTTCTCCTTTTCCCCTGCTTCGTCTCACCCTCCTTCCCTCGCTCTGATTTTAATTTTGTTTTTTCACTGTAGAAAAATGCCAGGTCTACCTCTCATTAATAGTTAATCCTCTTCCTCTCCTAATCCCAGAAACTTTTTTATAATATTTTTAAAATAAATACATGAACGCTTCATTATTTAATCCTTCAAAACTGTACCAGCCCCTTTAATTTTATATTGTTTGAAAAATTCTACATGTTCAAATAGACACTTTTTTTTTGAGGTGGGGGAGGAATGGAATTCACTTGTCTGAAAGCCCATGAGGGCTTTTATACCAAAGACAGGCAAAACACAGACAAAGCAATAGATGGAGCCAGGACACAAATGATTTACATTAAAATATAATTAAAATCAAACTAAACTAACGAAGAACTCTTAATACAGATAATTCCTGGGAGTTTTCTGGATTTTATTTCCTTCTGTCCACATTAACAATTACAAATTGAATGCAATTAAATTTTTAATTGTTTTCATTTAAATATAATTAAAAAATAAACTAATTTGAAGTGATGGCATTCCTTCTGTGTGGCAAGCTTTCCTCTCTATTAAAAAATACAAGTTGACGGCAAAAAAATTTTGAGGAAATTGGAAGGTTGCATTTCCAACTTCCCGCTGTTGTTCATAGTGTTGTAGAAAAATAACAAGCAGAGCTGGAGGGCAGAGTTAAAAATGTCAGTAGTTTAGAGTCTTTATATTGTCGCAAGAAACTCAAGTCTAACCTCTCTTGAATTCAGTTGACCCTTATTTAATGCTAATTTGGTTCTGATCATTAGTTAACCACATTCTTGAGAAGAGGCTTTAATGAATAGTTTGTGGCACAACCTGTTTTTTCACTACATTGAGTGCATGACGTGTTTCTTTTAAATCTGTTTCTTCTTCTCTATTTTTAATTTTTATTTTTTTAAAATTGTATTCTGTAAGCCGCCCGGAGTCCTTTGGGATTGGGCGGCATATAAATTCATTAAATTTCAATTTTCCAAGGCAGCCCCATCTAGAGCCCCATAGAGTCAAGGCAGGAAGTGGGTAGCATTTCCTTAGAGTCCTGCGAAAAATCAGGTGGAACAATGGCTGATGACCTCTTTCCACCATAGAAAGTGTCCTCACATATTACAGTATGATATGCTGGTTTATCAGCTGCAGACAGGAAGGCACTACAGAGAGTGATCAATTGGGTACAAGAAACCATTGGTTGCCCTCTGACACCACTGGAGGACATCGCCAGGTAAGGAAATAGTCAAAGATGATTCACACCCTGGTCAGTGTCTCTTTGCACTTCTACCATCAGGAAGAAGACATCAAAGTATAGCCAGCCGAACAAAGAGGTTTAAAGATAGCTTCTATCCTTGGGCTGTGAGACTTTTAAATACAACCACAATCACTCCATGCACACACTAGTTTTTTTTCTTTTTCTTTTTTTTTCCGTTTCTGTTATAATTTTGCACTAGTGAGGTTAAAACCAATTTCATTGTATTTAAGTACAATGACAAATAAAGATTATACTTATTGTTCTCCAAAATCCCTTAGGGTAGGATTTTTTCAACCTTGGCAACTTGAAATTGTATGGATTTCAGCTCCCCAAATTCCCCAAACACAGTTTTAGAAAGAATGTCCTTTTAGTTTTCATGGCCCATAATGTCAGATAGTATTTGGGAATATTTTAAACAGAATTTGGAAATAGGAGGGGACTTCTACATCCATATTCAAGTTTCCTCTGACTTTTTAATGATCCAGAAAAAGGGATGGATGACAATGCACACCAACAATCATTAAACTTAATGACTTTAAAAGCCAGGCATTGTCTAGGAGGCAACTCTGGCAAAATGATAGTACCTACCTTTCTCTAAAACTGCCCAGTGGAATTCATTACTGCTTGCAAGACAGCTGATATTATTCTTCATTATATAACAGACTTTGATGCTCAGTTGTAAGAGAAACAGGGCTGAAATGCTGGCATAGTCCCTGCAGATAAAATGGCAATATTTTAACACTCTCAAAAATAATTGAAGAAACTGTACGATGCCTCGTAGGTTCTACATAAACTTGGTGTTTGCAGCATTCTTGATTGGGGAAGGCTGAATTTCTATTGCCATCATAACTATCTATGACAGTGATGGCTAACCATTTTGTTGTTGCATGCCGAAAGTGAGTGTGTGCAACAGTGTGGGTGCGCGCACACCCATACACCCATAATGCAATTGGTGTGTGACATCCACCCCTGTGCCCCACCCCCCTGTGCATGCACGCGGTGCCCCCCAGCGCTCCCCTCCCCCCGCGCTCCCCTCCCCCCGCACATGCGCATATGACCACCACCCCCACACCCCATTTTGGAGCTAGAAGGCCTCCCTGAAGCCTCCTGGGACCAAAAACAGGCCACTGGGGGGGCGCTGCATCCCCTCATGCTCCTCCGCACCCTCTGCACATGCGCACACTCCCCGATCCTCATGCATGCATGCACTCCCCCCCGCGCAAGCACCCATGACCCCCTGCACTCCTGCATGGCAGAGACCCAAAAATCTGCTAGCCAGCGAGAGGTGCACACACATGCGCGATGGAGCTGAGCTGGGGTGATGGCTCGCGTACCTGCAGAGAGGGCTCTACGGGCCATCTGTGGCACACGTGCCATTGGTTCACCATCACGGATCTATGATTTAAACTTACATATCCAGTAAAGGGAAATTTTCATTGAGTAAATAGAACATAAGCTTCTGGTGAGAAGGTTTCTGGATATAAGGGGTTGGTCCAATTGGTTTTTAAATAATAATAAAGGTTGGATGGCACTTAGAAAACCTGCAAATTGACCCAAAAAAACCAACCTCTCATCTGTTTGTTGCAAAAAGCCCCACTATTTGCTCTGCACATGTACAACATCAATATATTATGACATTCTATGTTCCTGGGAAGAACTTGGTGTGCCTCAAGGCCAACACCAGCTAAAGAATTAGCAGCTGTGACTTCACATTGTTGTGAACAGATACATAAAAGTACTGCCAGGAGTTCAAATCGGTCGATTCTAAACCCTGACTGTTCTTTGGAAGACGGATACTGAAGCTGATCCTCAAATTCCTTGACTATCAGTTGAGAAGAGAGGGCTCCATGGAATAGACCAGAGATGTTATTCAGCCAGTTCGGAGTAATTCGGGTGAACTGGTAGCAGAAATTTTAACTGGTTTGCTGAACCAGCAAATATCACCTCTGGCTGGCCCCACCCCATCTGCTGCTCTTCCCACCCACCCACTCGCTGATCACCCCACATGCCTGTTTGCCCGCCCTCTCAGGTGAACTGGTAACGGAAATTATAACTGGTTTGCCAAACCGGCAAATACCACCTCTGACTGTCCCCACCCCTGCCCGCCCTGCCCACCCGGTTGCAGCTCACCCCACCAGGTCGCTCACATCAAGTTGGCCATGCCCATTCAGTCACATGACCCCTCCCTACCAAGCCATGCCCACCAAGCCATGCCCATAGAACCAGTACTAAAAAAATGAATTCCTCCACTTGATGTTGGGAAAGATTGAGGGCAAAAGGAGAAGAGGACAGCAGAGGATGAGATGTTTAGATAGTATCAGCGACACAATGAACATGAATCTGGGCAAAATCTGGGAGACAGGAGAGGATAGGGGAGCCTGACAGGCGTGGTCCATGGAGCCACTTAAGAGTTGGACTTGACTTAGCAACTGAACAAGGACAACAAAATAAAGGTAAAGACTGTATATAGGAAAGAAACATTCAAAAACTAATTTAATTGCAAGAGCAAGCCAATTCATGGCCAATACAGTACTTGAAGGAAATAGAAGGAAAAGCCAATAAAGATCTGAAAGAAAGAAAGAAAGAAGGAAGGAAGGAAGGAAGGAAGGAAGGAAAGAAAGAAAGAAAGAAAGAAAGAAAGAAAGAAAGAAAGAAAGAAAGAAAGAAAGAAAAAGAAAGAGAAAGACAGACAGACAGACAGAGAAAGACAGAGAGAAAGAGAAAGAGAGAAAGAGAAAGAGAGAGAGAAAGAAAGAAACTGAAGGCTTTGTTTTAGTAGCTTAAGAACAAGCTTGTTAACTTAGTGCATGAAGGCAGAAATTCATCAGATAACAAGCCATAGTACAAACATAGTACATTTTAGTGAAAAAGATGAAACAACTGAATTTTTGATCAAAGGTTGCAGCAAAATTTCACAAACTGACCGCAAGCAGCCTTATGATTGAGTTGTCAGAATTATTCACCAAAAGTTTTGCCCAGATGAAGCCTGTAATTCCTGCAACAATTCTAGCTTGTTGTATTGAGTTCACCTATTTGCCGGTTAATTTAATCCAGGTTATTCTAACAACGAACCCATTCTAATTGTGAACCTAGACCAACCATGCACTTTTATTTTGAACAAGAGATTTCTTTAGTTTTTCTCAGCCCTAGCACCAATATCCATTTGCTTTGGACAAATCCTACCTCCCCATTCCCCCAGGTCTCAATGCTCCTTTGAGTGACGATATATTAATTCTCCATACTCCATTTCAGTAGAGTTGGGTAAATATGACTTTCAAAATTCTCTGTAAAGATTTGGAACAAATTTTATGGAGACCAGAGGAGAGGGCTTGGCTTCTAGAATAGAATAGCAGAGTTGGAAGGGACCTTGGAGGTCTTCTAGTCCAACCCCCTACTCAGGCAGGCAGCCCTACACTACTTCAGACAAATGGTGATCCAACCTTAAAAACTTCCAGTGTTGGAGCATTCACAACTTCTGGAGGCAAATCATTCCACTGATTAATGGTTCTAAGTTTCAGGAATGAATTTTGAGAGGAATGAATCAACACTCAAGCAAGCGAATCAGGTAGCAGCCTAAATCTCTTGTGAACAACTGATCTGCTGAATCTCTGAGGAATGAAATACAAAAATCATAGGACCCAAGTTGCCAAGGGATACACCAAGAGAATCAACCGCTTGATTTAAATCATCCACATGACCTTTAGCATAGAACAATTTTCAAGGGATGTGGTGGCTCAGTGGCTAAGATGCTGGGCTTGTCAATCAGAAAGGTTGGCAATTTGGCACTTTGAATCCCTGGCAGTTCGAATCACTCCACATAATGGAGTGAGCTCCCGTTACTTGTCCCAGCTTCTGTCAACCTAGCATTTCAAAAGCATGTAGAAAATGCAAGTAGAAAAATAGGGACCACCTTTGGTGGGAAGGTAACAGCATTCTGTGCTCCTTCGGTGTTTACTCATGCCGGCCACATGACTAAGGAGACGTCTTCAGGCAGCGCTGACTCTTCAGCTTTGAAACAGAGATGAGCACTGCCCCCTAGAGTCAGGAACATACTAGTATAAGGGGAACCTTTACCTTATAGAACAATTTCAGCCACGTCAAGTGATTTCATCTGGTGATTTCATCTTGGTCAAGCCAGTTGGATTGTTAGATTTGGAAACAAATATGTTCCTTGTCTCAAGAAAAAAAATTATTCCCTACTGTGCCTGATCTAATTTATAACAAAGCACTTCTTGGTGCTTCCTTTCTTATTTACTCTTCCAGCTCATTACTCTGAATTGTCAGCTTTGCATATGTTAATCTAATCTGATGCATCCGTTTTTGTCCGCTCTACATTTTATCTCCGCACAATGCTTTGGACCAAAAGCCCTTGTACAAACAAACGTCATTCTGAGTTCATCCTTCCTTTTCATCAACTTTCATGAACTGATTGACTCTGTCAGACTGAGTGTAAAACTAGACCAGGATTTCCGGCTAGTCTGAATAGTCTGTGTTCACCTTTATTTCTTGAGTGTTTTGATTAACTTTTTAGATCTTCATAGGAGCCTGATCAAGCCTTCATAATAAAGTAACATGCAGTGTTTCCATCTATCAGGGGCTGCCACAAAGAAGAGGGAATCAAGCTATTCTCCAGAGCACCTGAGTATTTGACAAGACTTCCCACTCCAGGGGAAGGATACTGCAAAATCCCCATTCCCTCCCCACTCCAGGGGAAGGATACTGCAAAATCCCCATTCCCTCCCCACTCCAGGGGAAGGATACTGCAAAATCCCCATTCCCTCCCCACTCCAGGGGAAGGATACTGCAAAATCCCCATTCCCTCCCCACTCCAGGGGAAGGAGACTGCAAAATCCCCATTCCCACCCCACTCCAGTGGAAGGATACTGTAAAATCTCCATTCCCTCCCCACTCCAGTGGAAGGATACTGCAAAATCCCCATTCCCTCCCAACTCCAGTGGAAGGATACTGCAAAATCTTCATTCCCTCCTCATTCCAGGAGGAGGATACTGTAAAATCCCCATTCCCACCCCACTCCAGGAGGAGGATACTGCAAAATTTCCATTCCCTCCCGATCAGCCGGGACTCAGGCAGAGAATAATGGGGGCAGGGCCAGTCAGAGGTGGTACTAACGGTTCTCCGAACTACTCAAAACTACCGCTACCGCTACCGGTTCTCCAGAACTGGTCAGAACCTGCTGAATACCACCCCTGGTGGCATCTAAAGAAGGACTCAATTTTCCTCCTTCAGTTAAAGGAGCTGAAAAGGAAGAAGATGCTTCCTCATCTTGTTGAATATGAACAAGATTTTTTTGAATATGAAAGGTTAACAGCAAAACACAAAAATCAAATAACCCAGGTGATTCAGACCAAGATCCCCTTTTGGATAGATTTTCGTTTTCACAGTAATCAACCAAAGCCTTTAAGGTAACTGATAAACAAGAGACATCTACCTCTCCCTGCTGTTGTTTCCCTGGTATTTGGAGATGTGTTGCCTACAGTTGTGATAAAAACAGCCGGTCTGGATGGTTTTAAATGAAAACGAGTGGGCAGGCTCATAGGAGATCAGATTATTAAAAGCTATTGATATTGATGGCTGTTTACTATCTCCTGGGGCACATAGGTCATTGATTATGTGCCATCCAATTGGTGTCAACTCTTAGCAAGCAGACAGATAGATTTTTCCACAATGATGAAACATGAACAGTAAGGCTTTAAAAGTGTCTTTATTTAATTTACACAGATGCCCATCTCAAATGCCTGATTTTGGATGGCTAACAATGATTAAAAGATTATAACAGAATAACAGAGTTGGAAGGGACCTTGGAGTCCTTCTAGCCCGACACACTAACAAATAATAGATACAGCAACCAGTGGCAACAGACCAATGAACACCACTATCAACACAAACACGATACGGGTTCAACTGCACAGGCTCAAGAATGAAATCAGGTCCTCAAGGTCTTATGAAAGGGCAGCAAGTTTGAGGCAACTCCAACCTCTGGAGGAGTAATAGTCCAGAGAGTGAGTATCACAATAAAAAAGACTATGCTAGTGGCATTCCCTAATGGGTGGGATCCAGAGCCTGCCTCTCTTGATGGATCTATCAGGTATACAGAACTGGGAAGAGATTCTGGCAACTCCACCTCAATGTTGGACAGGGGTGTCAAACTCGTATCATCACAGTGGCATCATGTGATGTATTGGGCCATTTTTCCATCTCGCTAAACTGGGCAGGGGCAAGGCTAGCATGTGATGCATCTGGCCCATGGGCCACAAGTTTGACACCCCTGATGTTGGATCTGGGGTGGTATTCAGCCAGTTCTGGCTGTTTCTGGTGAACCGGTAGCGGAAATTTTGAGTAGTTTGGAGCATCGGCAAATACCACCTCTGACTGGCCCAGTGATGGGTTGCAGGCACCCTGGTACAGGAATACTGGAGCCTGCCCAGAGCACTGGGTACCATTCCGGTAGGGTGCTCTGGAGGGCCCACCTGCCCGCCCACGCTCCTTACCTATCTTTAAACTCTTTGGCACTTCTGCACATACGCACGGCGTGTACAGCGCATGTGCGATGCTCCACCGAACAGCTGGAGCATCGCGGAGGCTCCCGGAGGCATCGCTGGATGGTAAGATGCATGCATGTGCTGCGTACGTGTGCACGTGTGCAGCGCACGTTCATGTGGAGGATGCCGGGCCCCATTGCAACCATACCAGTTACAATGGGATCCGGAACCCACCACACGACTGGTCCCATCCCCAATCTATTAGCTGCCTCCAGAGTCCCAGGTGATCGGAGTCCCAGATGATTGGCTGTGTCATATTTTGCTGTCATGCACAGGAAAATGGAGCTGGAAAGCAGGTTAGTGGGGTGGGGAGGGCATGGAGATTTTACAATATCCTTCCCCTGGAGTGGGGTGGAAATGGAGATTTTGCAGTATCCTTCCCCCAGGAGTGGTGAGGGAATGGGAATGTTGTAGTATCATTCCCCTGCCACACCCACCAAGCCAAGCCCACCAAGCCACACCCACCACCCACACCCACCAAGCCACACCCATGGAACCAGTAGTAGAAGCTTTTGAATCCCACCACTGTGTTGGATGTTCAAAAGCATCAGTAGGAGAAGAGAGGGAGAGCTGGGGGTTGGAGTGAAGTATGCCATTAGCTTAGAATTCTTACATTGCTGCAAATGGTCCAATTCCAAGCCCCTCTTGAATTCCGCTGACTTTCATCTGGTGCCAGTTTAATAAGGGACTTTAGTTGACTACATTCTTGTATATAGGCTTGAGCAACAAATCTTACAACTCCAACTGAACACATGGTCCTGATCCTTTGTGCCTGACATATCGGTGGAAGTAGATTATATTGCATTCAGGTCCAGACTTGTGAGCTTCCCAAATGTTTCCAAATTATCTAAGTAATACAGTCTCGAGGATTTGTAATTAGTGCATATAAATATGGTTGTGTTGAAATGATATAATGTAATTGTTAGAAGGAGAACTGGGTTTGTTTCCAAGCTAAGGTTAATGCCTATGGAGATTCTCCATCATCCAGGTCCTGGTTGTCCCAAAGGTGCTTTTTCAAGAAGCAACTGGACTTTCTGGTTTTTCTTTGAAGACTTTTCACTTCTCATCCAAGGTGCTTCTTCCCACAAAGCAGGCTACACCTACAGAAGGGGTTCTAAAAAAATTTGAAACCCACCACTGGTTGCAAAAAGCCCCACTCGGCACCGAAGAAGCTTCTTGGATGACAAGTGAAACGACTTCAAAGAAAAACCAGAAAGTCCAGTTGCCTCTTGGAAAAAGCACCTTTGGGAAGCTGAAGTTAAAGAAAGCAAAGCATCGTCAGTTGCTTGAAGCAGAGGAGTGCATTCCTCAGAGGACAAATAATGGGGGACTCCCAATCAAATATTGGAGATGGCTGTGTTGAATTCTCCCTCAGGAGCCACTTCTGTAAGGAAATCTTACTTTTGCCTACCTTAAAGATAAAGGTTCCCCTCGCACATATGTGCTAGTCATGCCCAACTCTAGGGGGCAGTGTTCATCTCCATTTCAAAGCCAAAGAGCCAGCACTGTCCGAAGACATCTCTGTCGTCATGGGGCCGGCATGACTAAATGCCAAAGGCACACGGAATGCTATTACCTTCCCACTAAAGTTGGTCCCTATTTTCCTACTTGCATTTTTACATATTTCCGAACTGCTAGGTGGCCAGAAGCTGGGACAAGTAACAGGAGTTCACTCCAACATAGCAATAGCAATAGCAGTTAGACTTATATACCGCTTCATAGGGCTTTCAGCCCTCTCTAAGCGGCAGAGTCAGCATATTGCCCCCAACAACAATCTGGGTCCTCATTTTACCCACCTCGGAAGGATGGAAGGCTGAGTCAACCCTGAGCCGGTGAGATTTGAACAGCCAAACTGCAGAACTGCAGTCAGCTGAAGTTTAACCACTGCGCCACCTCGGCTCATGTGGTGCTAGGGATTCAAACCGCTGAACTGCCGACCTTTCTGATCGACAAGCTCAGCGTCTTAGCCACTGAGCCACCGCGCCCCGTGTTCTGACTGTTAGGAAATTTCTTCTTCATTCCAGATTGGATCTCCTTCAGATGAGCTTCCACCGGTTGCTTCTTGTCCTGCCTTCAGATGCTTTGGAGAACTGGTCCAAACTGGTAGAAACCCACCATGGACTAGATGACCTGCAAGGTCCCTTCCAACTCTGTTAATCTGTTAATTTTGTTGCCAGTCGAATTCCTAACCTTTTCCCCTTGGGAATGGCAGGGAGATTGGAATGAGGGAAACAGGAGGAAGAATGAATGGCAGGGAAGGTTTGATTTCCTTCCCACAATATCCAAGATGAATAACGACACGATAAAAAGGGGGGAATGTAGCCATTGTGTGACACAGACTGCTGGACTGGATGGACCAAAAATCTGAGGGTATTTTATGTTCTTTACTTGAAGATGATATTAAGTCTTCCAGACTAATAGCCTTCAATAAACCTGTCCTCCATGAAATTTATCTAATCCCTTTTTATAGCTGTCCAAGTCAGTGGCCATCATTACCAATAAAGGGCATATGATGTTTCATTTGTCTCTTCTAAATCTTCCAAATCAGCTTTATGGAATGACTCACAGTCATGGCGTTCCAAGAAAATGAGAATTCCCCCCCCCCCAATGCACTTTCTCTTTGTTTTTTAAAGGTTTTTATTAGGTAAACATTAAACATTAAAAACGTTGGATGTTGTGTGACATTTCTGGCATAGTCATTTCCATCGAGGGTTTGATCTTACAGCAATAACAGTTTATATCCGTTACATAGGCATGCCAAATTACCTACCCATTAATCCCTTTCATTATATAGTTACTATCAGTACATATACCTGTGGTGGGTTTCAAAAATTGTTCGAACCTACTCTGTGGGTGTGGCCTCCTTTGTGGGAGTGGTTTGCCACCCATGTGACCGGATGGGAGTGGCTTGCCACCCATGTGGCCGGATATGAAGGTGCCGACGACACTTGTCAGAACCACCTTAAATTACCTCACACAGCCCTGGCATGCATAAGAATATGATGTAAACTTGTTTTTTAAGAGGCATCTTTGGTTTGCGTTAAAACAACCTCAACACACGCAATGTTCTGATTGCACCACAAACGCAGTAGTCATCCTTACCTTTCACAGAGGCACTGAGCTTTATAAATATGAGTATGATAGTGCAGAATAATCATATCCAAGGACCAGTGGTGGGTTTCAAAGAATTTTGGAACCTCTTCTGTAGGCGTGGCCTGCTTTCTGGGTCCACTGGTGGAACCTCTTCTAACCGGTTCGGTAGATTTGACGAACCGGTTCTACCGAATAGGTGCGAACTGGTAGGAATCCAGTGGTTTGGGGACATGGCAGGCCTGGGTCGCGGCTGGTTCTATGACACAGGCCTGAATTCCGCTACCGGTTTGTCCGAACCGGGCCAAACCATCAGCAACCCACCTCTGCCTCACGGAGTTGTTGTTGTGAGGAAAATAGGAGAAGGAAGGAGCGTTTAGACACGTTTGCCAATAAGGGCAACAATAAAATAAATAAATAAAGGTAGGATATACTGTAAATGAAATAAAATTTGTGGTGTTTCTCATCAATTTTGAAAGAAGTCCACCACGAAGCTCATTACAAGAACTATCAAAAGGTTAGAAAAGAAGAGTAACAGAGAAATCTCATCTTCTGGATTACTGACCCAAAGAGCTTAGCAGGATTTGGGACTGCGGTAAACAGTATGCTTGTGTTAATCACTCTGTTGGCATGCAATAGAGGGGGAAGGGAACATTATGGCTTCTCCCGGCTGTACAGTTGGAGAGAACAGGATGTTAGAGGCCGCATTCTTTGTGGCAATCCATCAGTTCTCTGTCTGGCCGCATGTAAACAAACCTGAATCAGAAGAGACCCAGCCTCAGTGATACTGGTGTATTGATGTCTCTGTTAGCACAGAAGCCTAATTTTATTTGCAACGGTTGGAAGAAAAAAAGGGCATGCAAGACAGATGAGCTAATCCCCTGGGTTGGAGGCAAGAGGAGGTGGCCTCTTCTTGGTGATGAAAAGAGCCACTGCGATGCCGTCAAATAGGACTCTGAATCAGACCTGACTGAATTGCAAATAATGAATCAAAGCAGGCTTAGGTGGCCTGAATTCTGGATGGTTATAAAAGGCTCCCACTCTCCCTGATTTTGGGAATTGAGAGTCCTGAAAACTTTTGTCTTGGAGATCTGTCTTGGGCCCTCACCCCTCTAATCAAATACTGAGTAGCATCCTCCACTGATTATTATTATTAAAATATGGTCTTGTTACAGCAGCCAGGAGACCACGCTGTTATTACAGAGTGGTAGTTTGGCTTGCCAAGGTACTAGCCTTGTTATAGGAAATGCTGGCACGCTTCACAAGGTGCACCACAGGAGGTAAGCTGGTTTCGCACCAGAGAGAAAGAACAGCAGCGTCGAACAAGATCCTCTTCCTGGAATTGCCTCACCAATGGGCACTACAACCTGGGTAGGTTCCCAGCTGTCAGGAATTTGACTGCCTACACAGAGCACCAGCTTGTCTCCTCGCCGAAGTGGTACCTATCTATCTACTTGCATAGAACAGGCTTTTGAATTTTTAGGATGGACGGAAGATGAGGTGAGTGAGAGGACCTCACCCTGCCACACCTTGCTAGTGATGCAGCATGGGTTGCACAGGTAAACCCACCAGTGGCTGGCCAGGTTAGGTGGTCTTAATAGAATGGACCTTATAAATTCATATTAGCTTGGCTTTTCATTCTAGTGCCCTGGAGTTCTAAAGTTGACTTTTAGCTGGAGTGAACCTTCTCCCCAACTTCCTCATAAGTATTACAAATAGGGCTGAACAGTGTGGCAAGACCCTGTAAAGTGGGGGCACAGGAAGTGAGAGATAGAACAGAGGTAAAAAGCTGCTGACAGCTTAAGATGAAATAGGAACTTCTCTTTTTTATATTTCTCCTATGTACTTTGCTGTAACAGTCCAAGTGAACTTCCCCTTTTGAAATGTCATGCTTGTCTCGTGTATGGAAACGCCTTGAGAATGTACCGTGTGGAACACGGCATAAAAGTAGGATCCTGGGCAGAGCTCAGGCCAGTTCAGATGTTGGTGTGTGAACACGCTGAACTCGATGCATCCAATAAACCTGTTTCTCTCACTTTCGTGGTCTCAAGTCCTGCTCTTTCGTAAGTAGATTACAAACCACAGTCTGCTGCAACACTAGGGCTTGAAGTGGTGGAGCTGAGACCATCTCTAGCATCATTAAGCCACTGAGCCAATGCTCAAAAGACACAAGGAACCAAGCAATGGAAAGTTTTGTCAGTCAACACCAGTACTTTGAATGACACTCATAAACTACTGGCAACTAAGGTAGTGCCCATCAAACTAGTATGATTCATCTGTAATGCTTTTAATACCCTTGGTCAACTATTAAGGTAAAGGTTCCCCTCACACATATGTGCTAGTCATTCCCGACTCTAAGGGGGCAGTGCTCATCTCTATTTCAAAGCTGAAGTGCCAGCGCTGTCCGAAGACATCTCTGTGGTCATGTGGCTGGCATGACTAAACGCCAAAGGCGCACGGAACACTGTTATCTTCCCACCAATGTGGTTCCTATTTTTCTACTTGCATTTTTACGTGCTTTCGAACTTCTAGGTTGGCCGAAGCTGGGACAAGTAACGGGAGCTCACTCCATTACGCAGCATTCAGGGATTCAAACCAACTTTTTTGATCGACAAGCTCAGTGTCTTAGCCACTGAGCCACCGTGTCCTTGTAACTATTGTGGTCTTCAAATATATCTTCTTCCCCATCCTAATAGATTTTCAGGGTCTTTCTGTTATATTCTCTTTAAGTCCTTCAGCTACAACGAACAGGGGCATTGTATAAAGAAGAATACCAAACGTCCATCATCACCCATTAATTATATTGATTTCAAACGTTTTGCAGATTGAAATGGTCTCAGAAAAAGGGTGGGTGGGTGGGTGAGGGGGTTATTCTATTGTGTGTAAGAGCATGCTGTCCTTGATAGAGGCAGTTAAAATTGCTAATCTAAAGTTTTTGACAAATATTTTGATAGATTCTTGGAGGTAAATAGTTCAAGAGTTCAGAAGAGAGAGCCAGTTTGATCTTCTGATCTATCCCTAGTTATATATTCCAAAAATGGGATTTTATACATGTAAAAATAGAAAAATATTTTGGAAGAATTGCATATTCCTTCTTCTAACAGCCAATGTGCAAATTGTTCAGGAAACACAGGGCTAAAATGAAATGCCCTGATATAATTTGTGCAGCCTGCTAAAACTTTGGACCTCGGTTGATTGGCTCTCATAGGTATTAAATCCCGCTTTGTAAAATGGAATAATCTCAATTATTTCCTAGTTTGATTTTTTTTTCCTTATTAATCTGTCGAAGTGGAAAAACACACTTCAGGCAGGTTACATGAAATTAGACATAAAATACAGCACTCAAGAATGCTAATAAAAATGGACATAAGATAGTGTTTCTCAGCCTTAGCAATTTTATGGCTGGGAGTTTGAAGTCTACCCATCTGAAAATTGCTAAGATTGAGATACACTGCCATAATACATATAGAAAAATAATGTAATAGCAATGAAAGCCAATTTAGCCATTCTTAGATCTATAATTACCCAGAAATTCCAATTCTGAGTCTTCTACCAGTCTACAAGTAAGTTTCAAACTAGGATTGGTGAATAAGGTCCAAGGTCCCTTCCAACTCTGCTATTGTATTATAATCAGGCTGGAAGTGATCAGCAGAAAAACAAAGAAGGGGAGCCCTAGTACCTGTTGGTAAAGGATGACACCGGGGTGACCATGATGGATGAGAAGGAGGCAGGATAAGACAGAGGGGCATGGAGAGTACTGAACCATAGAGTGATGGGACATGATTGAATGGCTGACAATGATGAGATGTGGCCATGAACTAAAATGAATCCATTTCACCTGATGCAGGTGAGCCCAAAGAAAAGGACCCCACAGCCTGATTTTCGGTAAATCAGACTGTAAATCAGACCTACTTTTTGCCTGAGATTTATTTCCTCTTACTAGGATGCTAAACTCTTTCCATGGCTAATGTTCTATTTATCTCATGCTTTTACATAGATCTCCTGCTAATTAACACACTTAGCTGTAAAGCTAAAAAGGAGATGCTTTTAAAAGGCATAAATAAATGCTCCACAAAAATGTTCCACAAACCTAAAATATCTCTCCCCCAAAATTAATAGGTCGTGGTTTTTCTCTGCGGAAAGAACTGCACAAAACCTTGATGGGATTTTGGAAGAAGAAGAAGAAAAATCACTTTCTGTTTCCTTATTCTTATTTATCTTGTTGTGACTTGACACCCCATCTTAGTCACAACATTGCATGCTTTACTAAAGGCTGTTTTGGGGAATGAAAATGGAGTGTCCATAAGAGTGATGAAGTTCCAGACTAACCTTGAAACTACCCGAAGTCACATAGGTGAGATGGGAGGTACAGAAATTGAATGGATGAATGGAGGGAGGGAGGGATGGATGGATGGAGGGATGAATGAATGAATGAATGAATGATTGAATGAATGAATGAATGAATGAATGAATGAATGAATGAATGAATGAATTTTAGTTGACTTGGCAGAATGGCTTGGTGCTGCTCCATAGGCCCCCCACATATGATGTCAGGCCCAAACCCAGAGTCTCACAGTAAAATCCGATCAGGTTCAATGGTTTTTTGCTTACATCCAATAGACAGAATCTTGCCATACTGAAGCTATAGATCAGTGTTTCTCAACCTTGGCAACTTGAAGATGTCCGAATGCTGGCTGGGGAATTCTGGGAGTTGAAGTCCGGACATCTTCAAGTTGCCAAGGTTGAGAAACACTGCTATAGATAACCTCTAACCTACTAGATATCCTGAGAGATTTTAGGATGGGGCTACTGAAGCTCTTCCCTGTCCCCCATCCATTTTAGGATTGTGCAGTCTCTTAATCTGGGCCCATCTCTGAGAAAGCTGTGTTTTGCCAAGACTCCCCCCACTGCCTCTCTAGGGGAACATTACATCACACATGGACCTCCATGGATCAAACCCTCAATGAGATGGAATGTATACATCAATTCTTGGATTCTTCAACACTCCCCAAATTCATATCTGGAGCGGATGTGAGTTGCTTGTGAAATCAGGGCTAAACTTGGCAGTAGATTAATTTTTATCCCATATTTAGGATGTTTATGTCTTCAGCTTTACCAGCTGTGTACAATCATCTCTTCCCTTTGATTATTTTTTTTCCCTTTAATGATCCTATACCCAAAATTTCTGTACATCCCAGAATAATTCTGTAGTGGAGTGGAGACTTTGTCACCCATAAATCATGGAGGTAATTGGGAATATTACAGTGTTGGGGGCAAATCTATTCTATTCTATTCTTATTTGATTTTTATTTATTCATTTTTTATGCCAGCCATCCTCCCCTGCAACGTGACTCTGGGTGCTTTACAAGTCGTACTTATTCATGAGCGAAGTCCATTGTGCTATGACAATAACTTTGACGTAACAAAGTAGCTTTCCACTTCTCTTTTAAACATTGCTGTGATTTTCTTTTCAATCTTCTTTTCATTCCTCCCACAAATTTCTCAACCAAAGGTTCCCAACAGCTGCCAATTTTGGATTCCAGGAAATCCAATATCCATGTCATGTTATACAACCATCTTAGCCACATCAAATTAAACGCAGCGATGCATTTCGCAACCTTTCAGTTTCACTACTTTAAGCCTCAATTAGTGGGGTGTGTGCAAATCAACCCTGATTTGATTTGAATTGTTGATTCAGTGTGAAAAGTTGAATTGTTTTGTATTGAGAGTACTCTGAGGGAATGGTTCAAAGCACACACGCGCACACATGCACCCATGCACACACACACACACACCACTAACTGAATTGTCCTATCAATTAAAATCAGTTTGATCAAGATTGATGCTTTGTACAGAATCCTTTCTTGCTATCTTATTTGACATTTCAAATTTAACTGACTTGGTTTAGAAATCTCAGGGACTAAAATCTGCAAGGATAATCTGCCCAACATGTAAATACATGTAAGGAACAGGTGTTCATGGTCCTATTCTTGCATAAAATCAAGAAGCCAGAAATTGTATGTATGTACGTATGTATGTATGTATGTATTCTTCCTTCCTTCCTTCCTTCCTTCCTTCCTTCCTTCCTTCCTTCCTTCCTTCCTTCCTTCCTTTCTTTCTTTCTCTTTCATTCATTCATTCATTCATTTATATGTTCTGCCTTTAATATTTTCACAAATAACTCAAGATAGCAAACTTATCCAATACACCTTCCCCTCAGTGGTGGGATTCAGCCGGTTCATACTGGTTCTGGCAAGTGGGTTGTAAGATTGCTGGCTGGCCCTGCCCCTTCCAGGAGTCCCCATGCACCCTGTTTTGGCTCCCAGGTAAGTGCAGGGAGGTTTACTAGTCCCAAAATAGGGCACGGAGTGGTGGTGGTGTGGTGTGTCCCCCTGTGGCCCGGTTTTGCTCCCAGGGAGGGTTCAGGATGGTTAGAACAATTAATCAGTGGAATAGATTGCCTTCAGAGTTGTGGGTTCTCCATCTCTGGAGGTTTATAAGAGATTGGACAGCAATTTGTCTGAAATAGTATAGGGTCTCCTGCTTGAGAAGTGGATTGTACTAGAAGACCTCAAAAGTACCTTCCAATTATTTTACTCTTCTCTTTTCTTCTCTACTCTACTCTACTCTATTCTTATTCCTTTTTCTATTCTATTCTATTCTACTCTATTCTATTCTACTCTACTCTACTCTACTCCACTCCACTCCACTCCACTCCACTCCACTCCACTCTATTCTATTCTTATTCCTTTTTCTATTCTACTCTACTCTATTTTATTCTATTCTAATTCCTTTTTCTATTCTATTCTATTCTATTCTATTCTATTCTATTCTATTCTATTCTATTCTAATCTTTTTCCTTTTTCTATTCTATTCTATTCTATTTTACTCTACTCTACCCTATTCTATTCTTATTCCTTATTCCATTCCATTCCATTCTATTCTATTCTATTCTATTCTATTCTTATTCCTTTTTCTATTCCGTTCCATTCCATTCCTCTCCACTCCACTCCTCTCTAGTCTACTCTACTCTACTCTACTCTACTCTACTCTATTTTATTCTATTCTTATTCCTTTTTCTATTCTATTCTACTCTACTCTACTCTACCCTATTTCATTCTTATTCCTTTTTCTATTCTATTCTACTCTACTCTACTCTATCCTATTCTAGTCTTATTCCTTTTTCTATTCTATTCTACTTTACTCTACTCTACCCTATTCTATTCTTATTCTTTTTCTATTCCGTTCCATTCTGTTCCGTTCCATTCCATTCTATTCTATTCTTGAAATGCCACTTTCTAGCCTGGTGCCTTAACCACTAGACCAAATTGGCTCCCTTATGGTCTCTAAGGGACGGAATTCCATAACAAAATAGGTTTATTATTGCTAAGTTGATGAGTTCACAGTGACCAAGTGGCCATGTTTGATTTTGCATGGTTATTTTGATATCATTCTCATAGCTTGAATGATTGAATGACTGGTTTTCATTATGTCAAACCACCCAGAATTGTTTGAGTTCAGTATGATACAAACATTTATAAATAAATACAAATGAAATACATTTCAATAGCTGATGGAGACCCCTTCTTACTGAATCTCCAGATCACACCTTTGCCCTTCCCTGTTGGTTAGGAAGTTTTGTTTGCTTGTTTGTTTGTTTTGTAGCTTAGCAACAGATTGCCTAATCAGTCAGTATATTGTGTGTACTCAGAAAATAGGTTAATTCAGTAATCAGGTTAAGTATCCTGAGTAAAGGCAATCAAAATGAGATAAAATTATAGTCATTTGTACTTGCTATTTTCCTCCAATGTTAGAATGATACCATGTTACTATTGCAAAGACAACAACTACCATATAATATTACTAGCTGGATACCCATGCTTCACTACAAAACTATGTGATCGGGTTTGATAAATTGATACTTAAAGCTTGAAAATTAATGAGTAGTTACAATCAGGCTTGATACATTGACACTTAAAGCTTGAAAATTAATGTAGAATGTGTAACTCCTTAGCTTCAGAGTGTGTTAATATAAAGCAACTGGCAGTTGAAACAGAGTTCTTTTCAGGTGGGGAGGGGGAGTAGAATATCTTAACTCCCAGCCTGCAGGCCAGATGAGTCAAGCACTGGCCACACCCATATAAAGCAACTTGCAGTGGGAACAGAGTTCCTTTCAGGTGGGGAGGAGAAGTAGAATGTCTAACTTCTTAGCATCAACGCATATTAATATAATACTGTATAAGAAATACCAATGATCTGTTGGTCATTTTGAAAAATCCTTTCTTAGCGAGCACCCAGAAGTCAAGGGAACAAACGTGCCAAATCTCAAGTTTGTAGGGTTTATAGTTCTGGATGAGTGAGTGGTATTTTGCTTTTATATATACAGATTTTCTCAATGGATAACAGTACAATAACTATTAACAATGCAGTATTTTTTCCCCAAGAGAGCACTTAAGGGGAGGCAGACAAGCAAGTACGAATCTCACCAGATCAAGGTTGTCAATGGACTATAAAGGCCTGAGCCAGTTTATTCTATATAACAAAGATCTACCTCCTTCAGTCAGAGCCATTTCATTGCCTTTCATTGCACCACCCACCAAGTTTCAACCAAACGTAGCACACAGACAACTTATAAAGCTAGCTATGACCTCTGAGAGCAACCAATCAGAAAACTCTTCCTGTGCCCTAGGAAATTCAAAGCCCAAGAGAGGGTATAAAACTCAGGCTCTCTCAGCATCTCTACCCTTTTTGCCCAGGACCTCAAGCCATGTGGCCCTGTCCACCATTAAACCACCTTTCCAAGCAGCCTCCATGTTTCCAGTTTCTTTTTCCCCACTTGGAACTGAACCCAGAAAGAGATTTCTTCCAACAGCTCATCACAGCTATACTGTCCATGATGTTTCTGCCTGAATCTTACACCGTGCCACTAGAAGGACATAGTCATTTCTGGACAGAGAGCTCTACGTTGTTCCTGGGATCTGTTGGATCTCCTAGCTTAGGAATCACAGCCAACGTGATCCCACCATCACTGGAACCTTTAATTTCCACATCAATATTTACACACAGCAAAGTTGCCATTTTCTTTCTTTCTTTCTTTCTTTCTTTCTTTCTTTCTTTCTTTCTTTCTTTCTTTCTTTCTTTCTTTCTTCTTTCCTTCCTTCCTTCCTTTTCTTTTTAATTACTATTATTATTCATTCAGCACCGCTAGGCTTAGAGATGGAAGGAAATTTAATCTTTCTCATAAATTCTCAACCCAGACATATTTTTCTAATAAAATAAAATAAAAAAACCTCCTTTGGCACCAATAGAGACATATTTTCTTTTCTTTTTTTTTAAAAAAGTGACTCTGAGGCAGGAAACTGGATTTTACAACTCCACAAACATGAGAGCCAAGAAATAAATAATGACCCCAGGATACATCAGATTATTTGCTTACTGTCAAATTAAGAAGAAAGAGTAACAGCCTCCTGCATTGTATGGTTTGCCTTTGAACGGCGGTTAATCGAAGAATTCTTGAATTTCAGGAGAGGCTGACTGCAAGCCTACCCTTCATTGTCGGGAGCATCAGAATGCACGTGGCATAATTCTGGATCCACATTTACTCCGATTTCTCTTATCACCAATAGGGTGCTGCAAATGTTGTGGCCCGCCAGCGGCCAGTGGAGCTGGCAGCAGATTCAGACATTGAGGGGGTTGTGGAGGAACATGGGCCAGGCCTGGAGTCTGGGGAAGGCTCTGATGAGGGCTCTGTGTCGGAGACAGAGAGGAAGCCAGGTCCATCTGACAGTTATCAGCTGCCTTCAGAGTCAGACATCAGTGAGGCAGACCAACAGCTGGAGCCTGTTCCCAGTGTGCGCATGCAGAGTTCCCAGACAAAGGAAACATCTAAAGAACAGGGCTCGACTTGGGAGTAAGGCCACAGGTGGACAATGAATGCCTCTCCCCCTCCTCCGAGGAAATTAAAGAGGAGCGAAAGGGGAGTGGAGTTTGCAGGAGACAATTAGTTTGCTTCATTGGTTTGTGACTCTCCGAGACTCCTTGCCAAGTTTTGCAGATATCGGCCTGGCAGCTCTCCCAGCCAGATAAGATCTGTGACTGTAAATCCTCCTTTGAAAGACTTTGCTGGATGTCAATGAGAAGAATTCACAGGAAATGAATAAAAGGGTTTTTTGTCGGGACCAGGAGTTTGCTTCATGTTCTTAGGAAGCCTCGGTCAGAACAGTCAATTATTCTTGGACCATAAAGTCTCCTATCTCCTTTGTTGAACCCATTTCTTCCTCTCTTTGTCTTGACCAGTAACCTGAGAACGGCATAAGTTGAACAGGTGGAATCTTCCACCTATAAATATGAGTCCTGAAATTAACACTGCCCTGTGAATGTTTTTTGGGGGGAACGCAACACCAGGCTGTTTCCCAATTCACTTTTTAAGCCATGAAACTCTTCTTATGAAACAACTGTAATTCACGCGCGGCCATCTTTGTGAGACGGGAAATGAAAGCTCAGGGCAAATAAGGCTTTCTAAAAGCCTTAATTGGTTATTGGATTCAGCTCAAAGCAGAGGAAGACAAGGTTTGCCTGCTAGCAAGAAGCAGACATGAATTACAAGCTCTCAGGAGTTTATAAGAGAGAGAGACAGAGAGGTCATTAGGTGAGAAGCACGAAGAAAAGGCCAGGACTGATAAGGCAAGGCTGATCTCAAGAAGATTGGAGACTGGAATCTATTAAGGAGAACCTGCCAGATGCTGCTTATCTCCATGGAAAACAGCTGGCTGCTAATATTTCAGGTCCCTTTCCTAACACTGCACTTATTATTGGAATTCAGACAAAATCCTCCTGCTTTTTTTCGGACTTGTTCTCATTCAATTATTGATTTATTTCCAGCCTTTATTGTTTTTATGAATAACTCAAGGTGGCAAACATACTTAGAACTCATTCCTCTTCCTATTTTCCCCAAAACAGCAACCTTGGAGGTGAGGTGGATTGAAACAGAGAGAGAAAGATTGGCCCAAAGTCACCCAGCAAGCTTACACGTCTAAGGCAGGAGTAGAACTCCCAGTCTTTTGGTGATTGGTCCAAAGTCACCCAATTGGTTTTTCATGCCTAAGGTGGGACTGGAACTCCCAGTCTTTTGGGGATTGGTCCAAAGTCACCCAATTGGTTTTTCATGCCTAAGGTGGGACTGGAACTCCCAGTCTTTTGGTGATTGGTCCAAAGTCACCCAATTGGTTTTTCATGCCTAAGGTGGGACTGGAACTCCCAGTCTTTTGGTGATTGGTCCAAAGTCACTCAATTGGTTTTTCATGCCTAAGGTGGGACTGGAACTCCCAGTCTTTTGGTGATTGGTCCAAAGTCACTCAATTGGTTTTTCATGCCTAAGGTGGGACTGGAACTCCCAGTCTTTTGGTGATTGGTCCAAAGTCACTCAATTGGTTTTTCATGCCTAAGGTGGGACTGGAACTCCCAGTCTTTTGGTGATTGGTCCAAAGTCACCCAATTGGTTTTTCATGCCTAAGGCGGGACTGGAACTCTGTGATACAATTGTATAATACACCAGACATCACACTGGTTGAGAAAAATAAGGTCACAATCATAGACATCGCAATACCAGGTGATAGCAGGGTCAATGAGAAGGAATATGAAAAAATCACGAAATACCAGGACTTAAAAATTGAAATTCTGGCACAAACCAGCAGTGGTAATTCTAGTGGTAATTGGCACACTGGGTGCTATTCCAAAAGCACTGGAATTACATTTAAAACAGTTAAAAATTGACAAAATCACCATCAGTCAAATGCAAAAAGCCGCACTGCTTGGATCTGCACGCATATTACGAAAATACGTTACAACGTCCTAGGCTCCTGGGTGGGGCCCGACTAGTAACCAATGCCAAATCCGGCGAAACAACTGGCCGCTGTGATACAATTGTATGATAATAATAATACATCGGACCTGCCTCACAATTCAAATCTGGGGATAGTCACAGGAAGACCCACTGTAAGCCTCCAAACTGCAGAACAGAGTGAAGTTGCATGGAAGTTCGCAAAGACTAAACCAACTCAAGCATTTTTTGGATCTCCACCTTGTTTAAAAGCTCAGCGCTTCCATTAGCTCCAGCACAGCGGAATTGCCAATTGATACGGTTCCTCCCAGCATGGAATTACCGTAATGCAATTTCTACATCTCACATTAACTGCACTTGGATTGTAACAGACCTAAATTTCCAGTGAGTAATTCTCCCTGGTGATCTCAACTTTGGCTGAATCCATCAACATCTCAGGTGGGTTTTTGCCGAGCTTGGTTATAGGCTCCAAGAGGCCAGGGGAGAGGTTGAAAAAGCTTCCCAAAAAAAAAATGTTGGCATCCAGCTGGGTCAGAAAGTCTTGCCAGGAGAGCAAGGGAAGGTGGGAGAATGCTTCTTTCTTTTGAAACAGGCTATGAAAACCAGCATACTAAAAAGCAGAGACATCACCCTGCCAACAAAAGTGTGCATAGTCAAGGCTGTGGTTTTCCCAGTTGCAATGGATGGGTGTGAAAGTTGGACCATAAGAAAGGCCAAACGCTAAAGAATGGAGGCCTTTGAACTATGGTGCTGGAGAAGACTCCTGCAAGTCCCTTGGACTGCAAGGCGATCCAACCGGTCAGTCCTAGAGGAGATCCACCCTGACTGCTCTTTAGAAGGCCAGATTCTGAAGAGGAAACTCAAATACTGTGGCCACCGAATGAGAAGGAAGGACTCACTGGAGAAGAGCCTCCTGCTGGGAACGATGGAGGGCAAAAGAAGAAGGGGACGGCAGAGAATGAAGTGGTTAGATGGAGTCAGTGAAGCAGTCAGCATGAGTTTAAATGGACTCTGGGGGGTGGTAGAGGACAGGAAGGCCTGGAGGAACATTGTCCATGGGGTCATGATGGGTTGGACACGACTTTGCAAGTAAGAATAACAACAATGAAAACCAAGATCAAATGTGGCTGGAGAAAAACTAAACGCAGAAGAATCATGGTGATTGCAAGTACAAAACACATTTCATTGAGACCTATTTTCCCCTCGGATGAGCTCATATATAAGCACCTCTCATTGCTTTGGCTACCTGTTTCCCCTTCTTTTGGTAATGCCCTTATCTCTTCACCTTCTTTAAGCTTTGCCTGTACAATCTGAAGTGGCCATAATGCACCTTCCCAGCTCACTACCGTGGGAAGAAATATCCCTCTGGTTCAGTTCCAAGTTGGGAGAAAGGTGCTGGAGACAAAATGGAGGCTGGAGGCTGATTGGAAGGAAGGTTTAAGAATGAAGCGGAAGCACATGGGCAGCTGACTACATGGAGTTGAGAGTGAGGGGTTTTTATACCTTCTTTTGGGCTTTGAAGTTGAGCTTCCTGTTCCTGTGGAAGAACCTGTATTCCGTTGACTGCTGTCAGACTCCCATGGGGATATGTAGGGGTCATGTTTCTCTGAGCTAGGTTTGGTTGAAGTTTGGGCTGCTGTGAGATGATGCAGTGAAGAAGCTTGTGTTCTGGAAGGGTGTTGGGCAATTCCTATCGTGTCTTAATGTCTTTCCTCCTTCCTTTTGGCTCTTGGGTGAGGGCATTTGCTTATGAAGCAGCTGCCAAAAAAGCCAACACAGCTGTAGGCTGCATAAACAGAGGGATAGAATCAAGATCACGTGAAGTGTTAACACCACTTTATAATGCCTTGGTAAGGCCACACTTGGAATATTTGCATTCAGTTCTGGTCGCCACAATGTAGAAAAGATGTGGAGACTCTAGAAAGAGCGCAGAGAAGAGCAACAAGGAGGATTAGGGCACTGGAGACTAAAACATATGAAGAACGGTTGCAGGAACTGGGCATGTCTAGTTTAATAGAAAGAAGGACTAGGGGAGACATGATAGCAGTCTTCCAATATCTCAGGGGCTGTCACAAAGAAGAGGGAGTCAAGCTATTCTCCAAGGCACCTGAGGGTAGAACAAGAAGCAATGGGTGGAAACTAATCAAGGAGAGAAGCAACTTAGAACTAAGGAGAAATTTCCTGACAGTTAGAACAATGAATCAGTGGAACAGCTTGCCTCCAGAAGTTGTCAAAGCTCCAACACTGGAAGATTTCAAGAAGATGTTGGATAGCCATTTGTCTGAAGTGGTGTAGGGTTTCCTGTCTAGGCAGGGTGTTGGACTAGAAGACCTCCAAGGTCCCTTCCAACTCTGTTATTCTATTCCATTCTAATAATGCCATAATCCCTTGTGGGGTGGAGTCTGGGAAACTGAGTGGAGTTGAGTACATACTGGCCGGATGCCCTTCCTATCACCAGTGTGGAGCTATATTCAGCCAATATATTCTGATCATGCCCAGAGAGAGAAATATCTGCCTCTACCTAGGATCGAACTCACAGCCTCCTGATTGTGAGGCAAGAGCAACTCCTCTAGGCCACTGCATCACTCTTTTATTCTATGATCTACGAAACCCACAATCTACTTGCCAGCAGCCCCCAAACTCAAGCAAGGAGAAATAGCCTAGTTTTGCAAATGCACAGAGTTTGATACCTTTTCGTTGTATAGATCATCATTTTTGGTTCAGTTGGTAGTGAAATCAGCTACGTCAGAACTTATTGCAGCCCCTTATTCGTGGCACGACAAAACCGCGGTCCACTAAAGCGCGCCCGATTACAGCCCGTACCTGACGTCATCAGCAGCGCGACAAATACGACCACGGAGAAAAAAGGGCGCTTTAAAAAGCGCTTTTAAAGCAAGCCGATTCACGTTAAGGTAAGGGTTAGGGTTAGGGTTAGGGTTAGGGTTAGGGTTAGGGTTAGGGTTAGGGTTAGGGTTAGGGTTAGGGTTAGGGTTAGGGTTAGGGTTAGGGTTAGGGTTAGGGTTAGGGTTAGGGTTAGGGTTAGGGTTAGGGTTAGGGTTAGGGTTAGGGTTAGGGTTAGGGTTAGGGTTAGGTTAAGGGTTAGGGTTAGGTTAAGCGTTAGGGTTAGGTTTGGGGTTAGGTTAAGGGTTAGCGTTAGGTTTAGGGTTAGGTTTAGGGTTAGGTTTAGGGTTAGGTTAAGGGTTAGGTTTAGGGTTAGGTTTAGGGTTAGGTTTAGGGTTAGGTTTCGGGGGGTTAGGTTTAGGCTTACGCGTTAATTTTAGCTTTACCACTCACAGCGTGCTTTTTTCGTCGCACTGTGATGACGTCAGGTACGCGGTTTCGTCGAGCGCGCTTTAGTCGACCGCGGTTTTGTGGTGGAACCCCCCTTATTATCTCACAGATGCCGACAAGACGTCGAGCAAAGGGAAGACATTGAAATACTCTTTTCTCTACTCATCTACTTTCAAATCTCTGATTCATTCGATGCTTCAATAGAAAGGGAAGACTTGTAGCTCAGGGTTGAACTGTGGGGCCCTGGGTGCTTCCTTGCAGAGGTTTCATTGCCCAACTAAGAAACATCAGCGGCACGTAACACAATGGAGGCGAAGCAGAAGTTTAGCTCCAGGTTTCAAAATATGCAAACAGTCACTTTCACTTTTTGAAAGTGAAATGAATGGCAGTTGCAGAAAACCGACTGCCATTCAGAGCTTATTGCTTCTGGCCAGTAGTTATGTCTTGGCAATTCTGTTCTTAGCTGATCAATAGTCATCAAGTGCCTTATCCTGATCTCCCCCCACTCCACAAATTTCCTGTTGGAAAAGAAATCCCTCTCTTGGCCTATCTGAAAAATGATGTAACAGCTAGCTAGCAGTAGGCATCTACTAATACTTCCAAATAGAATAGAATAGAATAGAACAGAACAGAACAGAACAGAACAGAACAGAACAGAACAACAGAGTTGGAAGGGACCTTGGAGGTCTTCTAATCCAACCTCCTGCTTAGGCAGGAAACCCTACACCACTTCAGACAAATGGTTATCTAATCTCTTCTTAAAACATCCAGTGTTGGAGCATTCAAACTTCTGGAGTCAAGTTATTCCATTGATTTAATTGTTCTAAATGTCTTTTCATTAAACTAGACATACCCAGTTCCTGCAACCGTTCTTCGTATGTTTTAGCCTCCAGACCCCTAATCCTCTTTGTTGCTCTTCTCTGCACTCTTTCTAGAGTCTCAGCATCTTTTCTACATCGTGGCAACCAAACCTGAATGCCGTATTCCAAGTGTGGCCTTAGCAAGGCCTTATAAAGTGGTGTTAACACTTCACGTGATCTTGATTCTATCCCTCTGTTTATGCAGCCTAGAACTGTGTTGGCTTTTTGGCAACAGCACACTGCAGCCACTATCATCTAATAGGTAGATGATAGATAGATATAATAGATATATGAGAGAGGGGGGATGGATGGAAAGAAAGAAGGAAAGAAAGAAAGAAAGAAAGAAAGAAAGAAAGAAAGAAAGAAAAAGAAGGAAGGAAGGGAGATAGATATGATAGATAAGAGAGAGAGAAATGGTGGGTGAGTGGGTGAATGTGGTAGGTAGATAGAAGATAGTTAGGATGAACTTGATTCTATCCCTCTGTATATGCAGCCTTGAATAGTGTTGGTTTTTTGGGTAGCTGCAGCACACTATCATCTAATAGATAGACGACAGATAGATATAATAGATGAGGGAGATATGGAAAGAAAGAAAGAAAAAAAGAGAGAGAAAGGAAGAAAGAAAGAAAGAAAGAAAGAAAGAAAGATGAGAGATAGATATTATAGATGAGAGAGAGAGAGAGAAATGAGTGAGTGGGTAAATGTGGTAGGTAGATAGATGACAGAGATAGGATGGAAGGATAGATAGATAGATGATAGATAGATGATATATATATATATATATATATATATAGATAGATAGATAGATAGATAGATAGATAGATAGATAGATAGATAGATAGATAGATAGATGATAGAAAGAAAGAAGAAAGAAAGAAAGAAAAAGAAAGAAAGAAAGAAAGAAAGATGAGAGATAGATATTATAGATGAGAGAGAGAGAAATGAGTGAGTGGGTAAATGTGGTAGGTAGATAGATGACAGAGATAGGATGGAAGGATAGATAGATAGATGACATATATAGATAGATAGATAGATAGATAGATAGATAGATAGATAGAAAGATAGATAGATAGATAGATAGATAGATGATAGAAAGAAAGAAGAAAGAAAGAAAGAAAGAAAGACAGACAGACAGACAGACAGACAGACAGTGTGTATCTCCTAACATGCATGTTCATAGAGTCATACCATTGGAAAATTCCTTAGGTGTCTTTTATTTCAACTCCCACTCTGGTGCAGGTTTCCCACCCAGAAATCTCTTCTCAGATGACCTTCCAGCTTCTCTCTGAAATCCTCTAGTGTAGGATAACTCATCACTTTACTTCCCTTATTTGGGGTCCTTCCTCCTGCTTCAAATGCAGGAGCTGGGAGATGAAGAATGTTTCAGTGCCTTCTCCGGCATCCGTGTCCGCTGCTCGATGAAGGACACCCCAGGAACTGCTGATGTCCATGCACGGTTTTCCCCTTCCAGTCCTGCGACCACAAGAAGAAAGAGGGCCTGTTGCGAGGGATTAATGAGAACGTCAGCTGATTGGCAAGGGGCTCCATTCGTTTTGTCAAGGAATCGAAACCAATATCTAGTAATGCTCTCAAGTCCCAAGACAAATGTGACCACACTGCTGTATTTTTTAAAATATTATCCGTCATTCTTGTGGCAAATTAAATTTTGTTCCCGATAACATCCTCTCCCCCCCCACCCCCACGCACCGCATACAGAGACACGCAGACCAACAGACTAGAAAGATACTAAAACTTGGTTTTTGGAAAATACACCTGGGTGTGCCTGAAACTGTAAAAAGCTTGAATGCAGACATCAGAGAAGCAAAATGTAGCAGAAGAAGTGAATGACTGGAAGCTGATATGGTAGGTGGGAATGACCTTCTTCCTCCCTCCTTTCTCTCTCTCTCCCTCTCCCTCTCTTTCATCCTCCTCCCTCTCCCTCTCTCATCTCTCCCTCCCTCTCTCATCTCTCCCTTCCTCCCTCTCTCAACTCTCTCTCCCTCTCTCTCATCTCTCTCTCATCTCTCTCATCTCTCTCTCTCATTTCTCTCTTTCACTCTCTCCCTCCCTCTCTTTCATCTCTATCTCCCTCTCTCTCATCTCTCTTTCACTCTCCCTCCCTCTCTCTCATCTCTCTCTCTCTCTCCCTCTCCCTCATCTCTCCCTCCCTCCCTCTCTTTCTCCCTCCCTCTCTCTCATCTCTCCCTCTGTCCCGCTCATCTCTTTCTCTTGTAGGAAGTTAGCACCCACCCCTCTCCTAGAAAAATGAAATATCCTGGGAAATATTGTAAAGGCAGAATATTATATTCCCCTGGATAAGAAATGGAGAAACATGCTTTTAGGCAGGAAACAGACTCACTCTTAGTAAGGCCTGAGCCAGTCTGTTCTACGTAGCAAAGATCTCCCCCCCCCTTAAGCTCCAGGGTGATGGGATTAAGGCATGATAGTATTAGCCCTTTACCTATCTCACCACAGGGCACCTGGGAAGAAGCAATGCTCAACCAAACCTGGACTCGAGACAGCCTACAGAGTTGCCCATGCATGGCCCAACCAATCAGAATACAAGATCAAGATCAAAGGCCAGAGAGGGCTTTCAGCATCTTGGTCTCTTTTTCTTCTTCACTCAACATCTGGAAACATTTGATCCCCCTTTTCTGTTCAGGAGTTCAAGCCATGTGATCCTGTCTACCATTAAAACCATCTTTCCAAACAGCCTCCATATTTCCAGTGTCTTTTTCCCCACTTGGAACTGAACCCAAAATGACATTTCTTCCAACACACACACACACACACACACTCCCATCTCTCTGTCACTCATTCTCTCTCTCTTTCTCTCTCACACTTTCTTTCATTTTTCTCCTTCCTCGCTCTCTTCCTTCCTCCCCCTCCCTCCTTTCTCTCTCTCTCTTTCTTTCATCTGTCTTTCTTTCTTTTTTTCTTTCTTTCTTTCCGTCATTCCATCTGTCTTTTTTTCCTTCTTTCCTTCCTTTCTCTTTCTTTCCATCTGTCTTTCTATCTCTTTTTTTCTCTTCCTTCCTTCCTCTTTTTTTCCATCTGTCTTTCCATCTGTCTTTCTCTGTCTTTCTCCTTTCTCCTTCCCTCCCTCCCTCCCTCCCAAAGAAAAAGAAATGTTTGAATCTTGATCAAAGATTTAACATGAAGTCTAGGAAAGTGCTTTTGAAATTAAACTGAGAGACATCTATCCCCATGTCCAAATAAAGAGTAAAAAAAACCCGGATCTGCTATAGCTCAGCATTAAGAAAAGAGAAGCCTTGAGCTGAACCAGAGGATCAAATTTATTTTCTTCTTGGTCTTAATGGTTGACTTTTTACTCCCTTCTGAAACCGGCAACGCTTAATTTAGCTCGAGGCTGCTTAAGGATGCAAGGAGACTTTCTAGATAAATTGCCAGAATAACCCAAATTGAGAAATATATTTTCTTCTTCCCCAAGTTAGCCATTTTTTATGATTCAGATGAAGCCATGGCTTCTGGTTTTGCTGCACTTTTCTAAGATAAAATTTTCCATGCACGCCTGGATTTATGGATCTCCAGCAGAAGAACTGTCTTCTATAGGACCACAAGTCTTCCAAAGTGCCAAAGCCTTGATTTCCATTTCATCAGGGCCCCTCATGAATTGAATGATTATGCTTCCAAGAGCAGCATGTCGCAATAATTAGGATGTTTAGCAAGCTGTGTCTCATTCCTCACCCGCCTATTTTCACCTGGAGGTGATGGAATGGCCCATTTATTTATTTGTGGATATAAACAGAGCCCAAATCACCAATTTGGTGGCATTCAAAACGCTCTCTGTGGAAGAGGATTTCAGCTCTGACTACTCAAGACAAAAAAAGGGAACTAGTCTGGTGTAGGGATGAAGATGCTGGCCTAGAAAGCCAGTTGGGTGACTTTAGCCCAGTCACCAGGAGACTGTGAGTTCAAGTCCCACCTTAGGCATGAGTTGAGTTTGAGTTGAGTTGAGTTTATTAGTCTGGTATGCTGCCCACTCCTGGAGGACTCTGGGCGGCTTACAATAGAAATAGAAAGGGGATAAATAAGACAAACAACAATTTAAAATACAACAACATTCATAGTTACCGTGGGACTGGATACTTCAACAGCCCCCGGCCTGCCGGAGCAGCCAGGACTTAGTGGCTTTACGGAAAGCCGGGAGGGTCGTAAGGGTCCGGATCTCCATGGGGAGCTCGTTCCAGAGGGCCGGAGCTGCAACAGAGAAGGCTCTCCCTCGGGGGATTGCCAGCCGACATTGGCTGGCAGATGGAATCCGGAGAAGGCCTAGTCTGTGCGATCGAATCGGTCTTTGGGAGGTAATTGGCAGGAGGCGGTCTCTCATGAAAGCCAGCTGGGTGACTTTCGCCCAGTCACTAGGAGATTGTGAGTTCTAGTCCTGCCTTAGGCATGAAAGCCAGCTGGGTGACTTTGGCCCAGTCACCAGGAGACTGTGAGTTCTAGTCCTGCCTTAGGCATGAAAGCCAGCTGGGTGACTTTGAGACAGCCACTTTCTCAATCCAATCCCCTCTCACAAGGTTGTGGTTGTGGAGAAAATAGGAGGGAGAAGTTCTTTGATATGTTTACTACCTTGAGTTATTTGTAAAAATTAATAAAAGCAGGATACAGACGAACAAATAAGATAAACTCCTCTGTTACAGGTAGTGCTGAGTTAACAATACTAATTGGGATTGGAATGTCCCCTATGATCGTGACCCGTCAAAACCGCGCTCGACTAAGCCGCGCCCGATCCTTGCAGCAAAAAGCAAATGGCCTGTTTCAGTTTTAGCTTCAGCACAGCCTGATTAGCACAAGCAGCTGATTGTCGGTTGGATCAGCCTCCTGATGATCAGCTGTTTCAGGCTGCAGGGATTGCCATTGCCCATTGCCATCTCCGTGCACCCCATTTTTAACCCATTTTCCACCCATTCCAATTCCCACCACTTGCAATGGGTGGAAAATGGGGCGCCCAGAGGCTGGAACCAAGATGTGGAGGCCGAAAATGTGGCACATAGAGGTAACATTAGGCTATGGCAATCCCTGCAGCCTAAAACAGTTGATCATCGGGAGACCGATCCAACAATCAGCTGCTTGTGCTAATCAGGCTGTGCTGAAACTGAAATGGGCTGTTTGCTGTTTGCTGCAAGGAGGCAAACTGCTTAGTGGCAGAGGCCGATTTTTTTCCCTTGTTTTCCTCCCTGAAAGCTAGAGCATCTTATACTCTGAAAAATATGGTATTCAGTTACCTGTCATGTCCATTTGAGTACATATAATTAATTGTACAATAATACATTATATTATTATACTTTAAATGATAAGTGTTGTGGCTCGGCAGGAGCCTTTGGAGCTGCCACCAAACTCCGACAGCGAGGGATCCTATGAGTCAGCCTGGAGGATATGGAGGACCCTGGACAGGGTTCTGACTCCGAGCAGGGCGCAGAGAGACTAGTTGGTCCCCAGGTGACGGCTGAGCCTTGGATCAATGGGGAGGAGACAAGAGAGACTGACACAGAAACCTCCTGTGAGTTGTTTCGGGATGAACGCAGACGAAGAGCTGACCGGTGTAAAGAACAACAAGAGATGATAACGAGCAGCTGTTGCTCGTTAGGATCTCCTGCTGATAAAAAAGACTGCTGGTGCCACGCCCTGGTTGCAGAAGTCAACGTTCCTCGTTCGCATTCACAAATCGAGAGAAGCCAACTTGGATAAGTGGCTTGATATATAGAATCCTGTTTGCAGTGTTTTGTGAGTTATAGAACTTTTGCCAGAGCAATTATCTTTGTTTCTTTTGGGCTCGAGCAAGAGCAGGGACTGATTAAAACATTCTTTCGTACGTCTGTTTGCCTTACGTTCCTGAACGGAGAAGGGTGGGGTGTCAGAACAGATAACCATGTCTGAGAGATCGGGAAAATAACAAAAAAGCCACGCTTTAAAGACTGGATTTTTCCTACTGCTGTGCTATACAAAGTGTGTAGTTTTTCAACGTTGTATTCTCAACAAGATTTGAAGAACAACTGCTCAAAGGAGTCGTATTTCAATAGAAGAGAATATCTAGAGTTGAACTGTGAGGTCCTTGGTGCTCTCTGAGCTTGGTGGTTTTCTTGCAGATGTTTCATTACCAAATTAGGTAACCTTATCAGTGCTTAGTTCCTTGGTTATATATAGTAGCTTGTCTTGTCTATATTGGTGGGAGTGTGATTTTTCTCTTTGGAGATCTTTGATTAGGGTATTGTTTTCTATTTGATTGCTGGCAGGTGCTAACACCAGACAAACCATCTGCTATTACCGGATAAACACCAGACCAAGCATCTGCTATTACCGGATAAAAACCACGCAAACAATGTGCTGTTACCAAACACCAGATAATTTGCTTTTATCAGGCAAACTTCAGACAAAAAAAGTCTGCTGTTAACACTAAAAAAACAAGAAGAAAATGGTTCTCCGCCTCTGATCTACTAACATGTGTAGAGAGAGCGAGTGTCTATAAATGGGAACCAAACCACACACTCACTAACACTGATGACCAAGGGTAAATGATTGTGGGGGTGCTTCCAGTAGCCATAACTTTTAAAATGGGTTGTAAGTAAGTTTAAACAGTCTCTAAGAGACCAGCCAACCTATATGGTTTAGGTTTAGATTTATTAGATTATTATACAATTGTATCACAGCGGCCAGTTGTTTCGCCAGATTTGGCATTGGTTACTAGTCGGGCCCCACCCAGGGGCCTAGGACGTTGTAACGTATTTTCGTAATATGCGTGCAGATCCAAGCAGTGCGGCTTTTTGCACTGTGATGGTGATTTTGTCAATTTTTAACTGTTTTAAATGTAATTCCAGTGCTTTTGGAATAGCACCCAGTGTGCCAATTACCACTGGAATTACCACTGCTGGTTTGTGCCATAATCGTTGAATTTCGATTTTTAAGTCCTGGTATTTTGCAATTTTTTCATGTTCCTTCTCGGTGACTCTGCTATCACCTGGTATTGCGATGTCTATGATTGTGACCTTATTTTTCTCAACCAGTGTGATGTCTGGTGTATTATGCGCCAGTATTTTGTCCGTTTGTATACAGAAATCCCACAAGATCTTGACCATCTGATTTTCGGTGACTTTTTCAGGCTGAAGTTCCCACCAGTTTGTTGCTGTTTTTTAGATGATGATGATGATGATGATGATGATGATGATGATGATTATTATTAATTAGACATATACCACTTCATAGGGCTTTCAGCCCTCTCTAAGCGGTTTACAAATTTTTTAGCAAATTGAGTCAGCAACTTGCCCCCACAATCTGGGTCCTCATTTCACTCACCTCGGAAGGATGGAAGGCTGAGTCGACCTTGAGCCAGTGAGATTTGAACCGCTGAACTGCAGATTTATATGCCGCCTTTCTCCCAAGGACTCAGGGCGGCGTACAACATTAAAAGAAACACATAATACAAAAGTTAAAAAAAATGAAATAGAATATCCCAAACAAACCCAATTAGAATTGACAATAACATTGTTTTTTTAAAAAAATCGAATTAAAATTAACAATGATCAATAATTTATTTTGTTTTGTTCAGGCCAGGCTGGCTTGCTGGAAAAGCCAACTTTTTAGGGCGTGTCGGAAGGACCGGAGGTCAGGGATTATACAAAGCTCTGGGGCAAGCTCATTCCAGAGGGAAGGCGCTCCCACAGAGAAGGCTCTCCCCCTGGGGGTCACTAGCTGACACTGTCTGGCCGACAGCACCCTGAGGAGGCCAACTCTGTCGGATTGCACTGGATGATGGGAGGCTACCGGTGGCAGTAGGTGATCTCGCAGGTACCCTGGGCCTAAGCCATGGAGCGCTTTAAAGGTCATAATTACTACCTTGAATCGCACCCAGAAGACAACCAGCAACCAGTGCAGGCTGCCTAAAAGGGGTGTAACATGGGAGCACTTAGGTGCCCCCATGATAACCCGTGCAGCCGCATTCTGGACCAGTTGAAACTTCCGGGTGCTCTTCAAGGGCAGCCCCATGTAGAGAGCGTTACAGTAGTCCAGGCAAGAAATATGCGGATCAAGAAGCAACAGTGAGAACTGGACATGGAACCAATCAAAATTGGGAGTCCAGCAAGGCGGTATACTGTCGCCCTGCCTATTTAGCTTATATGCAGAGCACATCATCAAAAGCTGAGGTGGCGCAGTGGTTAAATGCAGCACTGCAGGCTACTTCAGCTGACTGCAGTTCAGCAGTTCGGCTGTTCAAATCCCACCAGGCTCAAGGTTGACTCAGCCTTCCATCCTTCCGAGGTGGGTAAAATGAGGACCCGGATTGTTGTTGGGGGCAATATGCTGACTCTGTAAACCGCTTAGAGAGGGCTGAAAGCCCTATGAAGCGGTATATAAGTCTAACTATTGCTATTGCTATTGCTATCATGAGAAAGTTGGGGGTTAGATGAATCCAAAGTTGGAATTAAGATTGCCGGGAGAAATATCAACAACCTCAGATATGCAGATGATACCACGCTAATGGCAGAAAGGGAAGAGGAGCTAAAGAGCCTCTCGATGCAGGAGGAGGAGGAGAGTGCAAAAGTTGGCTTCAAACTCAACATGAAGAAAACTAAGATGATGGCATCCAACCCCCTCAATTCCTGGCAAATAGTTGGGGAAGAAATGGAGGTAATGACAGATTTTATTTTCCTATGCTCCAAGATCACCGCAGATGGGGACTGCAGCCAAGAAATTTTAAAACAGCTTACTCCTAGGGAGGAAAGCTATGGCAAATCTGGAGAGCATACTAAAAAGAGCCGAGGTGGCGCAGTGGTTAGGGTGCAGTACTGCAGGCTACGTCAGCTGACTGCTAGCTGCAATTCAGCAGTTCAAATCTCATTGGCTCAGGATTGACTCAGCCTTCCATCCTTCCGAGGTGGGTAAAATGAGGACCCGGATTGTTGGGGGCGATATGCTGACTCTGTAAACCGCTTAGAGAGGGCTGAAAGCCCTATGAAGCGGTATATAAGTCTAACTGCTATTGCTATTGCTAAAAAGCAGACATCACCCTGCCAACAAAAGTGTGTATAGTCAAGGCTATGGTTTTCCCAGTTGCAATGTATGGCTGTGAAAGTTGGACCAAAGTTGGACTTTGGCACTGAGCACCAAAGAACTGAGGCCTGTGAACTCTGGGGCTGGAGAAGACTCCTGCAAGTCCCTTGGACTGCAAGGCGATCCAACCAATCAGTCCTAGAGGAGATCAACCCCGACTGCTCTTTAGAAGGCCAGATCCTGAAGAGGAAACTCAAAGACTTTGGCCCCCTAATGAGAAGGAAGGACTCACTGGAGAAGAGCCTCATGCTGGGAAAGATTGAGGGCAAAAGAAGAAGAAGGGGATGACAGAGAATGAGGTGGCTGGATGGAGTCACGGAAGCAATCGGCGTGAGCTTAAATGGGCTCCGGAGGATGGTAGAGGACAGGAAGGCCTGGAGGAATGTTGTCCATGGGGTCATGATGCGTGGAGACGACTTCGTAACTAACAACAACAAAGTGACCAGTTATAAGTCAAGCACAATTGCCTCTGGTATTTGCTTTAAGTTGCAGGACAAATGAGTGATTAACCATGTATGTTGAGAAGGTTGCACAGCAACCTTGAGGACAGCAAGTCCTCAAATCTATTCAAAATTCTTCTACAGCGCAGTAGTCAGAGGAACAGCAGAATAGTTTCCCTACTTCATGAAAGTGTGTCGTTATATACAGGAATATTGGAAGAGCTCAAGAGGATCTTCAGCCAACACAGCATATGTGGACACTTCAAACCCAAGAATACACTAAGGCAGAAGCTTGTCCACCGCAAGGATAAAACACCCAGACACAAATTGAGCAACGTGGTATATGCAGTACGAGGCAGTGTGTCAGCATTCCAACTAACTTCTCATTGCAATTCAGAACTTTGAGACAAAGTCCATCAAAGTAAGATTTTATTAGAGAAGTCATATTGGAACATCTGGGGAAAAATCTAAATTAAAATCCTGCATTTCCCCCACCCACATTAAAACTCACACTCTGTCCTGTCCAGGGACATTCACATCACATGGCCCAATCAATCTCCTGTCTCAGCTACCAGCAAACTTCGTTCACTCCCCTCCAGGAGCCAGCAGCCCGACCTTGATTTCATGTGAAAGAATGTTGTTATGACTATACTCCCTTCGCTACTCTCCCGTTCCCACTGTGACAGCCCTATAAAGTCTGACTCAAAAATGGATCGAGGCGTTCTGATCTAGGCTTCACAAAATCACGAAACAAAATCCTTGTCCCAACAAAACCCCTTTTTATTAGGCTAATGTGAATTCCTCTCATTCACCTCCAGCAAAGTTCTGGCAAACAGTCTTTCAAGGGTGAATTTACAGCCACAGACCTTATCAGGCAGGGAGAACTGCCAGGCCGATATCTTCCAAACACAACGCTGTACAAGAAAATACTTGGCAAGGAGAAATACTTTGCAAGGAGTATCTGAGAGTCACGAACAAATCTTCACACTAATTACACGAACTAATTGTTTCCTGTAAACTCCACTCCCCTTCCGCTCCTCTTTATTCCCTATGGGAGGGGCCATTCACCTTCCACCTGTGCCTATATTAGCCCTTGTTCCTTAACTGTTCCCTTCTCCTGGCAGCTCTGTGCATGTGCACATTGGAAACAGGCTCCAGATGTTCTTCTGTCCCACTGATGTCTGACTCTGAAGGCAGCTGATAACTGTCAGATGGCCCTGGCCCCCTCTCTGCCTCCAATACAGAGCCCTAATCAGAGCCTTCCCCAGGACTGGCTCATGTTCCTCCCCAACCTCCTCACTATCTGAGTCTGCCACAACACCAGGGTTGACAGGTTACCTCCCCTCAAGTGATGAAAACATCCTGAAATGAGACAAGTGACAGGGGGGGTTAGGGACAAGAGTCCAAACGCTCTCTAACCATATCTATCCCCCCCCCCGAGGGTTCCTTTGGCTTATCAGGGGAATTTTTCGTGAAACTGCTTCACCATCTATCCGCTTCCACATCCCAGCTTTTCACCCGTGACCTCAGACAAAGGGTACACCTTCCAAGGGATGAAATATTGTAAATGACCTCTGTGCAATCCAGAGTCTTAATATTTTCTTTACTTTGTAATGGTTTTCCCGGGATTGTATTAACTTTTATGATCTTGGGCCAGTCATACATGGCCAGTCATACAATCTCAACTCACCTCGCAAGGTTGTGGTTGTGGGTAGAAAGAGGAGGAGAAGGAGGAGGAACATTAGGGATGCTTGCTGCCTTGTGTTATTTGTAGAAATAATGAAGGTGGGGTATAAATAAATAAATACACCCCCTGCCACCAGCAAGAGAGGCTTCTTAGAGTTGAGCCAAGGTGGCGCGGTGGTTAAATGCAGCACTGCAGGCTGACTGCTAGATCAGCAGTTCAGCGGTTCAAATCTCACCGGCTCAGGGTTGACTCAGCCTTCCATCCTTCCGAGGTGGGTAAAATGAGGGCCCGGATTGTTGTTGGGGGCAATATGCTGACTCTGTAAACCGCTTAGAGAGGGCTGAAAGCCCTATGAAGCGATATATAAGACTACTGTTATTGCTATTATTATTATTGCTATTGTTAATTAAGCCCAACCAGAATCATAAAATAGGATGGAGCTATCAAGTCCAACCTCCTGCCCAACGCAAGGGAATTCAGAATGAAGTCTCTATAACAGGCAGTTCATTTTGCTTGAACTATTACAATGCCTCCTCAGCTAATTAGTTCCATCTCCCTGGATAATTAGTTCCATCAGCGAACTCTTCTCACCATCCGATGTTCAGATAACAAGACAATTATTCTTCACCTTCATCTATCATGCAGCTCTTCTGGTATTTAAAGAATGACATCGTGTCCCCCAGTCTCATCCACCCCATCTTCCGCTGGTATGACAGGATTTAATTCACAACTCCTGTGATCATCCTTTGAATCCTTCCATCAGAGTAGTTTTCAATGTAAGATCAGTGGTGGAATTCAGCCGGTTCTGACCGGTTTGGGTGAACTGGTAGTGGCAACCTGGGGGTGGGAGTGGGGATGGACCTGTCCACCCATCCCGGCGCTTTGCTGTACTATTTAGCCACATTTTCTAAGCTGGAAAGTCAGGGGTGGGATTTGGAGGTTCTCCAAACTGGCCATAATGTTAGCTACGGGTGTCAGGTTTCCGAAAGACGCCCTAATTGATTCATGAGCCTCGAGTCAAGTTTCAAAAGAAAACCAGGAGCACCATTTTGTCAATACCTTATTGCAATCAGATCTGAGCCTCATTTGAATTGTCACGCTGAACTTTTCCCCTATTCCTTCCTTTCCCTCAGTCTGTATCATAAATCACATTCTCCAATGAGGTGCACGGCTCACAAGCCTGCTGCAGTAATCTGAGATCGGACTCTAGCCGAAGGTATGGGTGGAATGCCCTCCCCCCACCTTTCATCACCATGGCAACTTTATGGGTTGACAACAGGTCAGTGGTGGGTTTCAAAAATTGTTCGAACCTACTCTGTGGGTGTGGCCTCCTTTGTGGGAGTGGCTTGCCACCCATGTGACCGGATGGGAGTGGCTTGCCGCCCATGTGACCGGATATGAAGATGCTGACGACACTTGTCAGAACCACCTTAAATTACCTCACACACAGCACTGGCATGCATAAGAATAGGATGTAAACTTATTTTTTAAAAGGCATCTTTGGTTTGCGTTAAAACAACTTCAACACACACAATGTTCTGATTGCACCACAAACGCAGTAGTCATCCTTACCTTTCACAGAGGCACTGAGTTTTATAAATATGAGCATGATAGTGTAGAATAATCATATCCAAGGACCAGTGGTGGGTTTCAAAAAAAATTGGAATCTCTTCTGTAGGTGTGGCCTGCTTTCTGGGTCCCCTGGTAGAACCTCTTCTAACCGGTTCGGTAGATTTGACGAACCGGTTCTACCGAATAGGTGCGAACTGGTAGGAACCCACCTCTGGAACAGGTTCTCCTGAACCCAGGCAAACCTGTAGCAGCCCACTCCTGAGTGCTAGGAAACATTGTCAAGACTGAGGGATAATGAGCATTAAAGTCAAGTAACCTTCAATTTTATTTCAACGTGGTTTCTGGGATATGTGCACACAATTTTCTGGACAGCCATATTGGCTTGTCTGCTATTGATTTCCTTTCAAGAGACGTTTCCCCAAAGTTCTCTGCATCTTGTCTAAAGCTTTTGGCTTTGTCTTGGTTTTCCATCCCATTACTAATCAAGCCTGACTAGGCTTAGCTTCTGAGCCCAAATTAAGTCAATTAAGTGATACCACTAATTATTAACGGGGGTGGGGGGTGGGGTTGAGAGAAATTAGTAGATCTAGTGATAGGTCTCCAGTGGTTTATCTAATTTGAATCTAGAGCAAAAAACAGCATGGGAGAAAACATGTTGGGTGTAAGTACAGACACACACACATACACACTGCCACACGCACAACACTTCTCCATTCGGTGGCAAGGAGAAAGTTGGGATTGTCAGGTTTGCTATTTTGTTGTTTTTCAGTATCAGAAGACAACAGCCCATCATCCATATCTTCTACCTTTCCTTAATGGGTTCTGTCTGTGGGTGTTTCAGCAACCGAGGTAATAAATCTCAGCATTGGGAGCTCACATATTTCTTCTGAAAAGTTCTTTCCACCTCAGCATGGCTTCCTAGAAGGGAAATAATCTGTGGGTGGGCAAACACCTTGCCAGGAAATCAATAACTTGGACTGCAGATGTCTGAAGCAGCTGCCTAGTTCTTTTGGCTAATGAAAGAAATTCATTCATTGGGAAGATGCAAGTGGTAGATAACTCGTGACAAGGTTGACGGCGGGAGAGGTAATTCGTGAGAAGATCAGGACCTCTATGGATTCCTCCCTTCATGTGTAGACATATCACATAATATACTGGCTGGGGTAATTTTGATGGCTTAAGAAGGGATCTCCAAACTCGGCAACTTTAAGACTTCTGGACTTCAATTTCTAGAATTTTGGGGAGTTGAAATCCACAAGCCTTAAAATTTGCCAGGGTTGGTGACCCCTGGAAGGGTAAACCCAGCAAAGGTGATACCTAGCTCACGGGTGGGTTCTAGCCGGCACTATTGCTGGTTCACTCATATGCGTGTTTTGTATGTGGGCGCATGCACAATTCAATAGAAATTGTTCTGCGCATGTGCAGAACTCCAAAACAAGAAGGCAGCAGCAACTGCAGTGACCGGGGAACTAATTCAGAGGCGTGGCCAGCCTGGGTCGCTGCTGGTTCTCCGATCTAGGCCGGCAAATCACTACTGGTTCGGCCGAACCAAGCCGAACCGGTGGGAACCGATCCTGGACAGTTTTCAGACATGTTCACAAGAGCAAAGAGAGGTGAACATTTTCACACTTATGATGTCAAGGTTCCGAACGATGAACCCAACCCAACAAGCATTGTCGAGATGATCCAATCTGTTAATGCACAGAATGAAAGAAAAACTGGCTCTGACTAATTCCCATGCAGTTCAATATGATTAAAGCAGGGGTGGGATTGAAAATTTTTAGCAACCAGTTGTCTGCCTGGTTGCTGGGTGGGTGTAGCCATGGGGGCATGGCCTAGTTGGCTTCCTGCACCATGACAGTGGGGTTTGCCCTCCCCAGGCACCAGAGGCTTTCCTCGAGCCTCTGGGAGGGTGAAAATGGCCTCCCCCGGACGCTGGAGGCCTTCCGGAGGCCGGGAATGGGCCCATTTCCAGACTGCTGGTACTTTTTGCCCTCCCCAGGCTCCAGATACTTTCATTGAGCCTCTGGAAGGGCGGAAATGGGTTCCCGGGGTTCCAGAGGCCCTCTGGAGGCTGGAAAAGGACCCATTTCTGGACTTCCAGTAAGCCCATTTTTTTGCCCTCCCAGAGCTTCCGCGCCAGCCCTGCACTTACCTGGCATCCAAAATGGGCTGCGTGGAGACTCCGGGGAGGGGAAGGGCAGGGTGGATGGGTTCAGCCAGTCCTTGTAACTACCGGTTTGGCGAACCAAATTAAAATTAACATCTGGTTCACCCAAACTGGTCTGAACCAGCTGAATCCCATCCCTGGATTAAAGTATAGAATCCTCCTCCCTCCCTCCTATTGGGCAAGTCATCGTCCAATTAAGTGTCACAATATTGTTGTGAGCAGATGTCATTGAAAGTCTGGCCAACACCTGCTGCAGTGACCTTGGTTCTCACAGGCCGACTGCTTGATGTTCAAAACTTATATTCCAATTCCCCCTCCCCTCAATTGTTTGTTGCCAACCTGAGAAGCAGTAGAAGCGAAGGCAGCATGAGTAAACTTCGAAGCTTGACATATGGCTCTTAACAGAAATTGCCCATCGATGCAGCAAAATGACATTACTAGGGTAACAAGATATTACCCTGCAGTCTTTGTAGTTGTATGTTTTGGGGCTGGCTAAAGAAATGGGTTGTCCACATGAGTGAGTAGGCGAATCATTGGAGAGCAATGATTGCTTGTCTATTAGCCAACTTCATTTCTTTCCTCCTAAGAAAATGGCACCTTCCTTTTACCAATCTCATCTCGATGTGCAAATGTACCAATTGTTGACAAACTGGTCTCAAATAAGCATCATACGGTGAATGTTCCGAAGATGCTTTTTCAAAAGGCAACTGGACTTTGTTTTTCCTTGAAGATGTTTCACTTCTCAGCCAAGAAGCTTCTTCAGAACTTCTTCAGGGGGATAGAATCAAGATCATGTGAAATGTTAATACCACTTTATAATTCCTTGGTAAGGCCACGTTTCCCAGTTGCAATGGATGGCTGTGAAAGATGGACCATAAGAAATGCTGAGCGCCAAAGAACGGAGGCCTTTGAACTCTGGTGCTGGAGAAGACTCCTGCGAGTCCCTTGGACTGCAAGGCCATCCCACCGGTCAGTTCTAGAGGAGATCAACCCTGACTGCTCTTTAGAAGACCAGATCCTGAAGATGACGCTCAAATACTTTGGCCACCTAATGAGAAGGAAGGACTCCCTGGAGAAGAGCCTAATGCTGGGAAAGATTGAGAGCAAAAGAAGAAGGGGACAACAGAGAATGAAGTGGTTCGATGGAATCACTGAAGCAGTCAGCGTGAGCTTAAATGGACTCCGGAGGATGGTAGAGCACAGGAAGGCCTGGAGGAACATTGCCCATGGGATTGCGATGGGTTGGACACAATTTCACAACCACCACCAACAACAAAAGCCACTATTGGAATACTGCATCCAGTTTTGGCTGCCAAGATGTAAAATACACGTTGAAACTCTAGAAAGAGTGCAGAGAAGAGTAACAAAGATAATTAGAGGATTGGAGACACATGCTTAATCCCAAAAACCCTCATATATTTCAAAAGCTGTGAATTATGTTCATTCACAGCCCGTAAGGAGTCCCAAATAGTTGTAAAGAGTCCTACAGTAGGCTGCCAAAGTCTTTCAGGATAAGGCTGATAAGCACCCACCTGTAGCTTCCTTGAAACGCTGCCAAAGACTTAACTGGCAATTAGCAAGGCGACACGGAGCAAAAAGTGAAAACAGAGCTTCAGAAGGTAAACTGACCAGCATGAACCAAGTTGCTTCCTGCAAAAGCTCACGTGCCTTTGCTCCTCCTTTATGTCCTATGGGAGGAGCCAATCACCTCCAAGCCTTACTCCCAAGTCGTCCCTTCTGTCTTAATTGTTCTTGCCTCTGGCAGCTATGCACATGCACGCACTGGGAACAGGGGGAGCCTATTCCTCTGCCTCGGACACAGCACAGTTATGTGCTGTTCGACTCTGGAGGCTCCCAGATAGCCCTGCCCCCCCCTCTCTGCCTCTAACACAGAGCCCTTGTCCGAGCCTTCCCCAGACTCCAGGACTGGCCTATGTTCCTCCCCAACCTCCTCGCTGGCTCCGCAGGCCGCTGGCGGGCCACAACAGGACAAGAAGCAATGGATGGAAACTAATCAAAGAGAGAAGTGACCTAGAACTAAGAAGAAATTTCTTGACAGTTAGAAAAATTAATCAGTAGAACATCTTACCTCCAGAAGCTGCGAATGCTCCAGCACTGGAGGTTTTTAAGAAGAGTTTAGATTTGTCTGAAATGGTTGTAGGAAGTTAGCACCCAGCCCCCTCCTAGAGGAATAAAACAATTTAGGGAATATTAAAAAGGAAGAATATTATGTTTCCCTGGATGAGAAAGGACGAAGGAGCTCCCTGAAGCTCCTTACCCCCTGCTTCAGCTCCATGGTGATGGGATTAAGACATAGCCTTCAGGACATGATAGGATTAGCCCTCTACCCATCTCACCACAGGGTACCTGGGAAGGGTACCTCACCCAGCAAGGCTCAACCAAGTCTGGGATACAGACAGCCTATAAAGTTAGCTAAGACCCCCCTGGGAGTCTGACAGCCAATGGGATACATTTCTTGTACAGGAACAGGAAACTAATGCAGAGTCCAAGTGAGTGTATAAATCAGTGGTGGGATTCAGCCAGTTCACACCTATTTGGGAGAACCAGTTGGTAACTTTCTAAGCAGTTCGGAGAACTGGTTGTTGGAAGAAATCTTTTGTTTTTTCCCCACTTTACAGGGCTAATCCTATAAGGAAGGCAGGAAGGAAACATTCTGGTGTTGTTTCTAGCCTAATCTTTATTGCCCTGCTTACAGAAACCGCCTCTCCAGTTAACCCTTATTATCATTCTAACAACTAAGGCGAAGTGCCCATCAACCTGAGTGACATTGACTTGGTCACGCCCACATGATCACATGATCACCGAGCCCCGCCTACCCATCTGGTCATTAGGGCAGAGAACTGGTTGGTAAATTATTTGAATCCCACCACTGGTATAAATATATCCCTCTCTCCACTCCATGTGCTTTTTTCTTTTGCCCAGGACCTCAAACCATGTGGTCCTGTCCACCATTAAAACATCTTTCCAAATAACCTCCATGTTTCCAGTGTCTTTCTCCCCACTTAGAACTGAACCCAGAAGGACATTTCTTAGAACATTTTCCTGCCTAAGCAGGGGGTTGGACTAGAAGACCTCCACGGTCCCTTCCAACTCTGTTAAGAAACGTCTTCAAGGAAAAACAAAACTGCCTTTTGAAAAAGCACAACTGGGACAATTGGATGACTGAGAATCGCCATACCATGAATGCTTTGGACCCTGGTAGGAACATACTGGCTTAAACAAAAAAATAAATAATTTTTTGGGCAGTATAAAAAACAGCAAAATGTGATTGAGTCATTCATGTTCTCCGCACAAGACCAGGCTGGTTTGTCATGCAGACAGAAGATAAGATAAGAATTTTTGTGACACCTAAATGAAGAACAGTTCCGAAAATGCTGAGATTTATTTGTTAGTTTGTTTTCATTTCACATGTTTGAACCCTCCATCTCCCTCCCTCCTTCGTTGCCAGGGCTATTTAATATATTTGAAGTTTTGGATACTATAGAAATTCATTTATTCATGCCAAGCCTTCTACACATCGTTTGTCCTCTTTCCTATAAATCTGTCTAATCAAAAAGTGAATCGAAAGTAGATTAGAACTGGCAGATTGATGACGCCAAATTGTTTCATAATCACAAAGGAAATCTTGCTAGGGTAAAACCAGTTAATCCCTTGTTTAAGACAGTGAATCTGCCAAATCTTCTTATGCAGCCTCTCTGAAGATTTGGTCTTCCATGTTGCTTGCTTACCTTTGACTTAGATCAAGGAGGAATAGAAAATAGATCAAGATTTGCAGAAAACTGTAAATAAACAAGATATTCTGTTGCACACCTGATTTAACAATAGCCGCAATAAAAAAAAAATCTCTCCATTCTATCATAATATTTTAAATTAGTCTTGCAGCCAATTGAATGTAGCTTTATATAGAATCCTAGAGGTTAACCCAGGGATGCGGTGGCTCAGCAGCTAAGATGCTGAGCTTGTCAATCAGAGGGTCGGCAATTCGGCAGTTCGAATCCCTAGCACCGCATAACGGAGTGAGCTCCCATTACTTGTCCCAGCGTCTGCCAACCTAGCAGTTCAAAAGCATGTAAAAATGCAAGAAGAAAAATAGGGACCATTTGTGTCCTATTTTTGGTGGGAAGGTAACAAGGTTCTGTGTGCCTTTGGTGTTGAGCCACGCCAGGCACATGACTATGGAGACGTCTTCGGACAGCGCTGGCTCTTTGGCTTTGAAATGGAGATGAGCACCATCCCCTAGAGCTGGAAAT